>NC_083466.1:9027287-9274787 GCF_030014155.1 Tachysurus vachellii | reverse complement strand
AACCATTTTCAGCAGGTTTCCTGCCAAAATAGCTATAAACACTTCTCTCTATCTTCAAATGAGCCCGGTTCCAGGTCAAAAGCAGGAGCCTCATGGCATAATTCTGCTATTTCTATGCTTCATTCTTTACGCCTTGCTGTTTTTTGGCTGAAAAGTTATTTAAAAGGTTTAAAAAACGATGCCAAAACACTTTACCTTGCTCTTTAACAACCATAACACATTTTGACACATGGTTCAGTAAAGTTTAGGCAGGCTTGGAGTTTTTTTTTCCTTTTCTATTTTCCTTCTAGCCACCATACCACAGCATAGACATGTGGAATGTAACAAGAGTGTTGTCGTGTTGTAGTAACCAGAACTTGCCAGATGTTTCTAAAGCTCCTTTAATGTCTCTGTAGGTCTCTAAACAGCCTCTTTGTACGTTTCAACAGTGGCAGCTTGGTGGTACCGGGGCTTAAACCTCGAACCTTCTGATTAGTAACAGAGCTTTTAACATCGAAAACTTCATGTATTTATTCATTTAGGCATATAGATGAAATTGATTAAGACTAATAATGTGAAATTGTTATCAATTTCAGGATAAATATAAGTTCATTATGTCTTTACCAAAGCTAGAAGTGGTTTAAAGTGGCTTCAAACCTTACTGAATAGCTGAAAACACATTTAAAGTAAATTTTTTTTGGGGCAGTAAATGGATTTTATGATATTTCTGGTTTAACAATTTTGTATGATAGAATGAATGTTTAGGGGCAGGAGTGGACCTTTATCTTTGCTAGAATGCCCAATAGCTATCACACTTCAGGTTTTATTTTAGTCTACAAAGGGAAGAGGCTTGTATAATGTGTTTTTTCCTGTGTTTTTTCCCCTTTTTTTTTCTTTCACCAAGGTAATGATTATTTTTGTGCTTTTGTGAAGGTCTTATAGTAAGTACTCCCTTAGTATTTTCATCCTGTAGTCCATTGAAAATGGTCCATTAAAATGTTTTGTGTGGTTTATAAGAAACAGTCTAAATCCATTTTATTTGATTTTTTTTTTTTCTAAGCCAGACCTGGCTGGTTGGTGGTTTTGTTTCTTTAAAAATAATTACAGTTGATTAACGTTTATGAGCCCATTAATGAAGCGTTGTGAAAAATGATTTGAACAATTTATAGTATAGAGAACTAAAGATATGCTAGCTCATATGTAGGATGTTTCAGTAGTAAAGTCTATGTGGTGGTGGTTCAAAATGGGATGTTATGAAAGATATGGTCTTAAGTATATGAATAAGACTAATTGTGTAGTTGCATGTCACCAATAGAACCTGCTGGAGAAGTCTGCAGAGAGGGAGACTCGTCAGGAGTACGCTTTGGCTATGATCCAGTGCAAGGTCCTGAAACAACTGGAGAATCTGGACCAGCAGAAATACGATGATGAGGACATTACTGACGACATCAAGTTCCTTCTGGAGAGTCTGGGAGAAAGTGTTCAAGACCTCAGGTACCTTCTCTTCATTTTACTTCTCAAACAGATCATTTCTTGTGGCTCCATTGAGGGGGACAAAAAGAACACATGGTCAGCCAGATTGCTTCATTTCTTATATTAAATGAAGTTTAAACAAGTTTCTAATTCCTAGATTGAATGATGTAAAGTGAGCATGATCAGTTCATTACTTATTAAGCTAAATATTTAATAATGTTTAATAATAATGCCACTCTCATGAGGACGATGGCATTAACTATAACTACACTGTTAACTTTAGGCAAATTAAACATGCATGGTAGAATAGCACAGCGGTAATGTCTTACCAGATAAACTGCTGAAATATCAGTAGAAATATCTCACCGTTCGATTGTATTCATGGTTTGCGAATACCTGATCAGAGCGTGTTGGGTATATGAAAATATGCCTCTTCGTTTACATGAAGCTAATGTTTTTCCAGTGTATATTTTAATATCTGCTTAATAGCCATTTTATAAGTACGCTCATGTCTCTGCACAAAATTTTAATCAGGTAAAATTTCATAGGTCACTTTAGATGTAATTGTTTACTTCTCCACCCATCTGCTGCTATCTATAGTTTGTCAGCCCCATTTTACTTGTCCATTAAGAGAACACCATAGAACAGTTGTTATTTGGGTAGGGGGCATTCTGAGGGCAGTGGGAGGCAGACAAATTGTGCATAGTAACAGATGGGCTGCAAATGAGTGCAGTTTTATTCTTCATTTGCTCGTTAATTTGCTCATTTCTCTCATCACTAGATTTGCCATGGCCGGCACTGGCTTCTTTTTAAGAGCTTGTAATTTTTTAAGATTGGTTTAGCACATTCCTGGATTGAAAATAGTCTGTCAAACAGAAATATCCAGCCAAATTAATTGGTAAATGTTGAGTCATAGTCTGTAATTGTGGAATAGGTTGTCCAGCGATACTGTCAATGTGGCTTATGTATGTTTTATACACACTATCATACCAGTGTGACTGCTGTCTTATATAATAGTGTGGAATCTCTTCTCTGGCTTCATTCCTGTTCAGTAATTGACAGGGTAGAAAGGGGAGTGACATTGTGCAAAGCAGCAGATTGTTTACCCACAATGTCAACTGTGTATTAGATTTTCTGTTAATAAGCATCAGTGCACAATAATGAAATCAGCTGTCTGGCTTTTATTAATGTTTTTCATCATTTCCACATGCAGCCATCACTGTACTTGGTCAAGTGCACGATCCAATACTAAGAACAATTTCTGGAATGATGTTACTATTTCAGTCTGCATATTTCATGGCATGCTTTTTATCTTTCTTAAATCTATCTACGTGCAGCTCCTTCGATGAGTACAGTTCCGAGCTGAAGTCTGGTCGACTTGAGTGGAGTCCGGTGCACAAGTCAGAGAAGTTTTGGAGAGAGAATGCTGTTCGTCTGAATGAGAAAAACTACGAACTACTCAAGTGGGTGGCTAATGTAGCATGACCAAATTGAATGAACTTTGCTGTTGACATCGTTTCACATTGCTTGTTAAGAAATGTGAGAATGAATGTTTTAATTACATTTGGTGCTGTGATGAATCTAATATGCATGGAATGAAGAGGACTTGAGTGGTTTTATTGTCCTGAATATTACAATAAAAAATGAGGGGTAGATAAGTATGCATAATGCACAATAACATTAAATTCTCTCTCTCTCTCTCTCTCTCTCTCTCGCTACCTACCTACCTATCTGAGCACTTTAATATAAAAACCTGTATCCCTGCCTGCTCAGTCATGCAATCAGTCAGCAATTCATCAATCATGTTGCAGCAGTTCAATGTAGTAACCACTCTTTACAACCATAGTGAGCAGAAAAGCATCTCAGATCACAAAAGATGCTGACAGATCGGCCACAAAAACAGTAAACCACAGAGAGTTCCACTCAGCCATGAACAGAAGGTTAATTGGGCACAAACTCACCAAATGTTTTGTCAGTCCTCAACTGACCAGTTTTGGTATGCTTGAGCCCACTGATTTGAGCCTTGAAGTAAATCAAACAAGATTTCTCATCAACAAGGCATTTCTGCCTGTAGCTCTCACCTTTCTGTCAAACTCCGTTAAAATATTTTAGGAGATGAGCAGTTTCTGAAAGACATCAGCACATGAAGCTCTTAATTTGTAGCTACATGATTATTATGCATCGTGTATACACACACATTGTGGATTTTAAGGCATTAAACCTGATGCAACAACTGATCCTTGTAGATCCTATCTACTTGTAGATGATTTTGTGTCTCCATCGTAAATGGATGTCTTTCTCTTTCAGTCACCTATTATATAGTCTTGCACAATTGTTCTAATTACCTGTGCTTTTTGTAATTGCAGCCCAGTTCATTCTTGGCTTGTTGTTTGCGATCTCTCTTCAAATCCTCACAGAATTACAGCAGCTTTATGTGTCCTTTCCATCTTAAATCACATGCTGCTGTTATCTTACTGCTTTGAACAAGAGCCTATATAAAGAACATCCTTCTTGATGCATGGCTTTGTATTTTATCTTTCTATTGAACGGACACGTCTGACTATAGTTCTCCTGCCCTAAATAGTCGGAATAGTATAAGGCAGAGACCTTTTAGGCTTGTGACTCACCTAAACTTTTATTTTCCAGTTACAGTTACACTGTTTAGATTTCTCAGTGTTTGTTACAGGGAAAAATGTCAAGACACAAAAGAACTCTTTGGTCATCAGATGAGATTGTGGTCGTAGAATGCACGAACATAAACGAACGATCGTGACAACTTCAGCTGAAAAGTCATAAAATCTTTTATTAAATCTCAAAAAGACATGAAAGTATGGCAGTGCCAGTGACCAAACATAAAATTAAATGTGGGATTAAAAAGGAAAACAGGTTGTTGAATCGTGGCAGCAGAGAGTCTCTTTGATGTCACATCAGAGTTTAATCTTGACAAAGCAAAAACGTACACAGCACGAAATGAAATAGCGGATGAATTATAGATTCATATATCCTGAAAGTCCACTTTGAAGAATTGCCATTCATGTTGTCATCTTTTACTCTGTCATCACTCCTCTTCACGTTTTCAAAGACATTTCTGTTGTGTGTTCACTGTGTGTGTGTGTGTGTGTGTGTGTGTGTGTATGTATGTGTATATATGTATGTATGTGTGTGTGTATGTATAAATATATATATATATATATATATATATATATATATATATATATATACATACGTATATATACATATATACGTATGTATGTATATATATATATATATATATATATATATATATATATATATATATATATATATATATATATATATAATTTTTTTTCTTTAATCCCAGGTCTGTCGTTAGAGTATCTTTCTCATATAAGCTCACATTATGTGTTTTTGCACAGTTGCTTCTAGAAATCTTTTACAATTTTATTAGGATCCTCACATACAGTGTGACCAGGAGACTCGCTCAAAAGACACGCAGTGTAAAACCGGCATCAGAGTTTATATTCCCCCAGATACCAGAGTCTCAGTTTTGATTGCAGTTACGAAACGAGCGTTTATTTGTACTACTGTGTCCCAGGATTCTGACCAGGCTGCTAGAGATGTCTGATGACCCTCAGGTTATTGCTGTGGCTGCTCATGATGTGGGAGAGTATGTAAGACATTACCCTCGTGGCAAAAGGTAAGCTGGTCTAGCAATCCTCTACAAACAGACTAGTCTAAATCTTTTTAATTTCCTTTTTTTAAGCTTTTAGTCATACACACATACATACATTCATACACACAAACACACACTTGTGTATACATTCTCGGCACAGTGACATTTACATATGGGCTGCTTCACGCAGGGAAGAGCCACGGTGGCAAAGCTCTTGTGTTGTTATCGGGAAATGACAAACTTCAGGGGGTTTACAACTGCATCACACCATCCTGTCACTGATTGTTTCCATTCCAACCTCCAACAGTAGGTGATTTTCCAAGAAGTACGAAGAGACTCTCCTGGTGATTATTATCTGTGGGTGTCCACTATAAGTGTACACATTTGCACTGCTTTTAACAGTGACCAAGTCGTTCTCTTGCTCTCCATAGGTGCTTAATGTTAAGAATCACCTCGGGTACTAACCCTTTAATTGGACCGTTCCAGAGCAATTTAGTCTCGCAGACCTGCGCTGCCGGAGATCAGGAATAATCCAGGATAATTACTGCCTTTTCATTTTTCCTTACTAGTTCTTATAATTCGCATCCTTTGTGTCTTTTCTGTCACATTTGAAAAGAGGCATTTGTTTATTCATGCATTTTTCTTTAGTAGTTTTCTGCTCTGTACCATTTTAACGATTAATTGAAAAAAAAAAAAAAACGTGCGCCATCACCTTGTAAATAAAAATGACATACCTAGGAGTGCAATTTCCTTAAACAATAGTGTTTTTTGCACTTTATGAGCCAGGTGCTTTAAATGCTCCTAAATTGATTCACTGGAAATTATTAGTGTGACTTGACATTAGACATGATGCTCAGTGTCATTGTAATACAGCTCCTTAATGCTCAGCTGAATGGACTCCTGAAATGAGCAGTTTTCAGATCTTTTAGTGAAGTGAAGTAGAATAAACAGCAATATCATTTTAACAGCAGCAGTGTCTAGACTTTCTAATGTTTAGATGACAAGATTAGATCAATCTTTTTGTCCTTTCCCTGTCAGGGTGATTGAACAGCTGGGTGGGAAGCAGCTGGTAATGAACCACATGCATCATGAGGACCAACTGGTGCGCTACAACGCCCTACTAGCTGTTCAGAAGCTGATGGTGCATAACTGGTAAGTTAAGCTTTGCTCAACAGCCCAAGTCATTTAAAATGTCAGACCCACTATTTTAAAATGTCATGTGCAGTGTTTCAGTAATGGTGCAGCAGGAACCCAAGAGTAAGAGACTGAAATAAAGCGATCAGCAGATGCAAATGCAATACGACAATAATCGAGATCTAAACGCTGTCAGAAGATGAGGGTTAATTTTCTGTAACAGCAGCTCAGACAGTATGGCTGGCAGTAATTTTAAATGACAGGTTCATAATAATGTGCTAATTTTAATCCAATTTTGTTTCTATAGTAACTGCTAATTCGTAGGGACTTGTTCAGCAGACGCAAAGCGCAAATCATGGCTAAGAATAAACACGTTATTTTTTACAAGAAAGCAACACTAATCAATAGTCATTGATGCAGCAAAGCCTAGAGAACTTTATTTTAGATTTATGTAAGGAGCTTCGGGTGTCAACGCTTTATAATAAGCGGTAAGTTTTCCACCACAGGAGAGTCTTAAAGACAGAAGACTTGGCACTTTATGGTTTCTTTGTAACATGACAAGGTTTCAGCAACATGAAATGTAACTATAAACTGATAAAAAATAGTATATGTCTTTTATTTAATAAATAAATAATATATAATTGTTGGCTGATTACTGTGGTGTAAGAGGAATAAAACACTGTATTAAAGGACTGTATGATTATTGGAAAAGAATTGCTATGGAAACCACCCTGTTTTTGATTAATGACCTATAATCGTCCATGATGTCATGTTTAATATCCTACATACCCATTGGCTAGTATTTTATATTCTAAAGGATACTTTACAACATGAAACATTTTAAAATGGTTCCATTTATAAGAGAGAATCTTGTAAACCACTGGTTTATCACGTAGCACTTGAAGAAGATGCGTTTCTTGGAAAGAGCTGATATTTTGAAATCATTAACAGTTTTTGTTGATGCTGTGGCTGTTATTGACTAAAAGCATTTGAAATCAAAGAAGAAGGAGAAAAACACAAATATTTGCTTTCTTTCTTATCCATGTCTAATCCCAAAGAGCTTACTTTAACCACAAATGAAGCCATTATGTGTTTGAATGAGTGACTCGGAGACGTGAAGTTTTGTAGTCTTTCTCAAAAAGATCAGATCAAATTGAAGGATCCTTTTGGATGTCTGTTAGAAATGTATTACGTATATTTCAGTCATCTTGTTGTCCACTTTTCTCTTATTTTGCGTGTGTGTAGAAGAATTGATTTTGGTCAAGGATAATGTCAGTACTTGAATTCATTTTTTTAAATTCACATTTATTTATGTAGCGGTTTTAACAATGGACAATGTCTTAAAGCAGGTTTACAGAACATAAGAAACATAATACAAAAGTTTAGTATAATACAAAGATTCACGATTAATATTAGACATAGTTAAATGTTTGTATTTAGCCCCAATGTGCAAGCCTGATTTGATTGTAGCAAGGAAAAACTCCCTTAGATAGAAGAGGAAGAAACCTTAAGAGGAACCAGACTCTAAAGGGAACCCATCCTCATTTGGGTGACACTGGAGAGTGTGATTATACATATAAAATACGAAAGTTGTGTATTGATGAGGAGGTTGTTGTCCTCAAAGACCACATGGAGTTGGCATCTAGTCTTAACTGTGCAAAATCCTCATGAAGCAGAATCCAACTGGAGCTGGAACATCTCTAGATGCGTCAGGATCCTCACAGGGTTTGGTTTCTTCTCAATGAAGGTCCATAATCTTTATGACACGAAACACAACTGGAGCTGGTACAATCTCTGGATGCCTCTGGATGGTTAGAAAGAGAGAAGCAAGTAAAGAGGAATTGGCATAGCTGCTGTTCATAATATTAACCAGCACTAGATGATATTGTGCATTTGATCAGATGTACTGGAGCACAGGATTATGGGAAGTATTATGAATATGCCTGGCTAAAGAAATAATGTCTTTAATCAGCATTTAAACTAGGAAAGTATGTCTGAGCCTCGAACACTATCAGGGAGGCTGTTTTAAAGTTTAGGAGCCTAAATATGAAAACGCTCTATTGCCTTTAGTAGACTTTAATATTCTGGGAACTACCAGAAGTCCTGAGTTTTGTGATCTTAGAGAGAGTGAAGGATTGTAGCGTGTTAAAAGACTAGTTAGATACATGGGAGCTAAACCATTTAGAGCCTTGTACGTAAGTAGCAGCAGTTTGTAATCAATTCTAAAGTTAACAGGTAGCCAGTGAAGAGATGACAAAATTGGGGTTATAACTTACTAATTAGGGCTTTGCATGCTGTTCTTAACCCCAGTTTATCATCGTTCTAAACCCTGCTTTTAACCCTGCACCAAGGAACCGTTCACACCTGGGGTAATGGATCTCCTGCACTTTTGCAGTGTTAATCCTTCATTGTAGTGCCAAACTTGTACAGTGTCAGAGGAAACAGTTTTATTTTTATGCTTATTGTCAGAAAAGTCTTTTTAGGACAAACCGGACGTCAGTCAGAAGTAACCGAGTATTTAAGGAACTCGCTGAAAAAGCGGAAGTTGGATATTAATGAATTTCTGGGCAACTAGACGGGAAATTTAAAAATGACAAAAAAGATGACAAAATCGTGAAAGATAACACTTCCTCAACCGAACAAACCACAGACAACGATGTGAATGCGTGAGACAATTTATTTTAAGCAGTCATACTGTAGTCTCTAAACATGGATGTTGTAAATAAGAAGGTTAAGACAGGGTGTAGGAATGTACAGTGTGAAACAACAGATTATGAAGAGCCAGATTAGCTGTTAACCTCTAGGTAAGTATGAACAGTGTGAAACCTGGAACATGTTAACACAGGTGTCTGTTTACACAGAGATTAATGACCCAGTGGTCGCACTAGGTCAGGTGTGAAAGCGTACTGTTTGCTGTATAAATAGTGTCTCACATTTGCCACATTCAAGCAAATAATTGTTTTGTTCAAGTACCAACGTTTTGTTCATTGCTCTCTTCTTTATACCTCTATCATACAGTTGAGGCCAAAATTATTAGCCCCCCAGGAATTTTGGAACATTTTCCTAAAGATCTTTCCAATGTTTGCAGCATTGATAAAACTTGATATAATCAAACATTCGCCAGTGCTATTTAGTAGCTTTTGGTACATTTTGGAATATAAAATACATTTTTAGGCTTGCTTTATAATCAAATATAGTGAAAATGGGGTGGTCAAAAATATTAGCCCCTTGTGAATATTTGCTTTCAAAACACACCCAATTAATCAATCAGCTTTCAAAACACACCTAATTAATCAATCAGCTTTCAAACCACACCTGTGCAGTCAATTGGCTTCCTAACAACACCTGGGCATTCAATCAGCATTAAAGGACTCCAAGGAACAGGGCACTTGAACACATTATTGGGAGAGACTACTTTTACTCACCATGCCAAAGACAAAGGAAATCAGTCTTGAGCTCAGAAAGAAGATAGTGGAGGCTCATGATAAGGGGGAAGGCTATACTGCCATTTCCAAGCTTTTCACAGTGTCTAGAACCGCCGTACGTTGCATCATTGCCAAGTACAAGGAGACAAATTCTGTAAGAAACAAACCTGGGCGTGGTCGTAAGCGCAAGATTTCAAGAACCCTGGAGAGGAAAATAGTCAGAGATATCAGCAAGATGCCCCAGACATCTGCCAAGATGATTGTTGCTGACCTGGCCTCTTCTGGAGTTGATGTTTCAAGGAACACAGTTGTGAGGGCTCTTCATCGTGGTGGGCTTCAGGGCCATCGTCCCAGAAGAACCCCTTTACTCCAACAGCGGCACATCACAGCTAGACTGAGGTTTGCCCGTGAACATTTGAAAGGTAAAGATGAGTTTTGGGAGTCTGTGCTTTGGTCTGATGAGACTAAACTGGAACTGTTTGGGCACATGGATGTTGCTTATGTTTGGCGAAGAAAGGGTGAGGCCTTCAACCCTAAGAACACAGTTCCCACAGTTAAACATGGTGGTGGGAGCATCATGCTGTGGGGCTGTTTTGCAGCTTCAGGCACAGGGAGCCTTGTTCGGGTGCATGGCATCATGAAAAAAGAAAATTATGTTGACATTTTGAGGGATAATATGCAGAAATCTGCTCGTAGTCTAGCCTTAGGTCGTCGCTGGGTCTTCCAACAAGACAATGACCCAAAGCATACATCGAAATTGGTCCAACAGTTCCTGAAGGATACCAAAACAAAGGTCCTGGAGTGGCCCGCACAGAGCCCAGACCTCAATCCTATTGAGAATCTGTGGCGAGTGCTCAAAGTGAATGTCCATGCTCGGAAACCACGTAATTTGGACCAGCTGGAGCAATTTGCAATGGAAGAATGGGCTAAAATCCCTCAGGAAACCTGTGCCAACCTAGTAAAGAACTACTCTAAGAGGTTGTTGTCAGTTGTGGCTCAGAAAGGGTTCACTATTGACTATTAATGACCGGGGGCTAATAATTTTGGACGTTTCATTTTTGCCCTTTCTTGTTTCAACTCACTATTTCAATTAAATATCCTAATCAAACTTAGTGGAGATTTTGTCTTTGTTATTTTGGAAACAAACACACTATAAAACACTTGTTGTTAATGGTCATTTCCATGGAGAAATCAAGAGTTTTGTCTAATTTCATAAGGGGGCTAATAATTTTGGCCTCAACTGTATATGTATCGTTATATGGTGCTATTATGTGGCTACGATTGCTTTGTGCAAGATTATGAAAATCTATATCGAATAAAAGTTTTTTTTGTTTTTTTTTAATGTGCATGATCAGTGATTCGTAAATAGCCTATTTATAACATTACCTCAATGTTTTTACCTCTGTTTACTAGCAAGTCTGAACAAGCTAGAGAGAACAGGGGAATAGAAAGAGATTTTAAGGCACTCATCTATGAGCATGAACCTGGTCATTATATAAAAGAAATCCTGATAGTTCACTCTCTGTAATGTTATCGGAGTCTCAGCAGCTCAGTGACAGATGGATAGTAGTGCTGTAAATGCCCATTAGGTGAATCATTTAAGAGTAAAGCCTGACAACGCTTATTGCGCGCAGAATAAATGTACATGTAAAAAAACAAAACAGGAAAGCCTTCCAATTAGAAGCTTAAAAGCTTTTTAAACATTTTTTCATATCCAGAGGGTTTGTAAAGTCTTCAGATTCTTTAACTTTTTGCACACTTCATTGTGTGTATTGTGTTTTATTTCACTCTCACATTCTCACTCATTTTCTACCGCTTATCCGAACTACCTCGGGTCACGGGGAGCCTGTGCCTATCTCGGGCATCATCGGGCATCAAGGCAGGATACACCCTGGACGGAGTGCCAACCCATCGCAGGGCACACACACACACACTCATTTACTCATGCAATCACACACTACGGACAATTTTCCAGAGATGCCAATCAACCTACCATGCATGTCTTTGGACCGGGGGAGGAAACCGGAGTACCCGGAGGAAACCCCCGAGCCACGGGGAGAACATGCAAACTCCACACACACAAGATGGAGGCGGGAATCGAACCCTGACCCTGGAGGTATGAGGCAAACGTGCTAACCACTAAGCCACCGTGCCCCCTGTTTTATTTCAAACGGATTGAATTTGACCATTAATTTGCTCCCAATTATCTGTACAGAGTAACTGAAAACACTAGAAATCTAACATTTAGACTAGTATTCAGAGATGATCTCGATGTATTTAGAAGGATATTGGAGAAGCACCTCGGATTCTCGCACTCTTCCTGGCAGAATTTCTCACATGCAGACAGATTGGATAAGAGAGTCTCTGAACTGCGTCTACAGGTCTCTACACAGATGGTCTATGAGGCTCAAGGAAAACATTCAGAGACTCGTTGCTAAGCTATTCCAGTGTTGTCACTGCTGTATTCCGTGGGTCTAAGAGAACCTTTTCAGCATGCTGTAAAAGATTTTCCAAAATCCAAGAACCTATTTGAAGTAGGCTGCACTTATGGTTCTTAATGTTTTCCAATGGATTTATACCCATGCCACGCTCTATGGCTCAACACTATTTGAACGCGGCAGTCAACAGAGAATTGTGGGACCTTGTGCACATTTATGTGTGTGTGCCTTTCGAAATCATGTGCAGTCCAAACTGTACAGGTAGATCAAAGTAATCAAAGCAAACACAAATGCACCAAAGCTCAGTTTGGAGTGCAAAGCCCAGGTTCTGGGAGATTTTAATAAACATAGCTAAATGAGACAAACAATTCTTAAACATTTTTGTTTTGCTATATACAATTATGTATAATTGTTTGTAGTTTGGGAGGCACGGTGGCTTAGTGGTGAGCACGTTTGCCTCACACCTCCAGGGTTGGGGGTTCGATTCCTTGTGTGTGTGGAGTTTGCATGTTCTCCCCGTGCCTCGGGGGTTTCCTCCGGGTACTCCGGTTTCCTCCCCCGGTCCAAAGACATGCATGGTAGGTTGACTGGCATCTCTGGAAAATTGTCCGTAGTGTGTGATTGCGTGAGTGAATGAGTGTGTGTGTGTGCCCTGCGATGGGTTGGCACTCTGTCCAGGGTGTATCCTGCCTTGATGCCCGATGACACCTGAGATCCCCGTGACCCAAGGTACTTCGGATAAGCGGTAGAAAATGCATGAATGAATGAATAAATGTTTGTAGGTCAATAGCCAAAAACGTAAATGATTCATTTGAAAAATGTAAAACAAAATGTGCGAAAAGTGAAGGGGTCTGAATACTTGGCAACCTGTTTGCTGTTCACATAGACATTGAGCTCTGTATGTAAGAAAGGCTCCGCAGGAACGTGTTCAAACTGATGTGTAAAAATATGTCAGCCAGAAGGAGGTGTCTTCAGACTTCAGTCTTCTCTGTAGCGCATGTTTAATGTTAGGGTTTTTATTTCACCCAAAGGAGAGACAAAGTGTAACTGGCGTAATTGTTGCCATGGGTTTGTTCTTTTAGAAGACGTTAGTGCTGAAATGCACTGTTTATATATAGCACAGACAGTCTTCACTGGACGCTCTGTCTTTAATCAGTAGGAATGACGTCTTGTTCAATCAGCTCCAGTGTTGAACTGTGTGCGCTACTTAAAGGAATGAACAGGAAGGAAAGCGACATGATGTTCACATATCTTCCTGACTTTTGTAAGCATCGGTGAGCTCTTCCAGTGCTACAGAGTAACAGATAAACACAGATTTTGCACTCCACCTAGAACAGGTCATGAGTCTCTGTGACACTTGCTGTGTGTGCGTGGTGTTTTAGCTTGTGCTGCTATTGAGGTGTCTTGCTCTCTCGGGGATTACTAGGGGTGCACAGAAACATGCTGTTATCGCTTTTATTTCCTTTTCTTTTTACCACAGCAGCTGTTTGATGGGTCGTCTCTTCGGGGAAACCTGTATTTCGGTTTAAAGATGATGTGATTTAATGTTAGAGCAATGCCTTTGCTGACCATTCCAGAGTTTTGACGATTCAGAATTATTCTATAAACGTTACTTCCGTTCATTATTTGCTTAAATCATCCGGAGCGTCTGCCATACTAGTCCCCGTGGTTGAGCTGTTGCTATGGAAACACTAATACAAGCCTATTGTTTGAATTATAGCCGGAACTTCAGTCCGATCTGATGTTCTAGAAAATTACTCAATAGCTTGAGAATAAAGTATAGCTGATGCATTATATAAAAAATGCTTAAAAAAAAAAAAAGAATCTAGTCCCTGTGCTCTATTGTAAGCGCAGTCTGGATGAGTATCAACAGCCATTTATAGAGCAGGATATGTTTCATTCATTCATTCTTTTTTTTTTTTATTACTTTTTTTTTTTTTATTAAAGGATTTATAATAGCTTCTCTCGGATAAGAAAAAGAATAGAGAGCAGATACATGTCAATGCAACGGTCTGTCCTTGTTATCGAGTCATTTGCTTAGCAACGGACAAAGCAAGCCAGAAGGAAAGGATATTTTCTAGTTCAAGATGGCGAGCTTTTAGGGCTTTTTAAAGCTTTTAAACAGTAAGCAGTTTCGCACAGTAAGAAATCCAAACGGTATTGTGTCCTGCTTATGAAAGATTTGAATAGCCTGGATCCTCTTCTGTAACAAAATGGATCCATGTGAATAAAAGATCATTCAGAAATGTGAGTTATATGCAGTACAATTGCAGTGTGCCACGTGTTCAGCTTCATGTAGGTCACAATGAACTTGCTTTGAAAGTGAAAGTGTAATTAATATCTCTTTGTTAGTCTACAAACGACTTGTTTTTTTTCCCCCACTCGACTTCTTGAAGCAAGTGGCTTAAAAGCTTGCTGCGGTGTCGGCTACATACCTGCAGCTGATTCAAGAAATCCATAAAACTGGAAGCAACAGGGAATGGTGTGAAAGGCTTCTAACGATTGTGTCTTGTTTTGCAGGGAGTATCTGGGCAAACAGCTGCAGTCCACAGAGCAGTCCACACCGGCTGTAGCCACCCGCAGCTGAACTCTCCTTGCTCGTGTTCGCATCACTGGATGTTGTGTGAATCTCTGTTATTGCTGCATTGTGGGGAAAAAATATAAAAAAAACTTTTGATCCTGTGTTGATGTACTGTGTTCGTGTTCATACAGTAAGCACACCGACTGCTCCAAGATTACTGAGCTAACAAAGCATGATTAACGAATATACGCTTTATGTTACAGGAAGTGTGTATAGTCTTCTTTTAGTTTTCCATCTGTAGCCACTGTTCACAGGGGCTTTACTCTCATTTGGTAGAATTTTCCTGCTTGTAATAAAACGATGAAGTAGTTTCCAAAGTGAGTGATATTTCGTGTTATTTATGTCTTATGTGTAATACAAGAATGCATTCCAATAAAGATTAAACATGAATAAACCAATCTTACATGGTCTGTTATACATTTCTGTAATGTTGTGTGAACTGCAGGCCACTTCATCTGCGTCTGCATTTATTCAGTCCCCAAATATTTATATCGGCCTCTGCATTCATATTTAATCTAGACGTGAGCGTGGTCTATACACGTGGAACAGTTGTGTTCGGTTTTCTTTTCTTTAGTACGTACCTCTGAAACATTGGAAAACACTGAAAATATTTGATTTTTCACACACAGATGTGAAAAACGAAGAAAAAAAACATCTCCCTTTTCCAGTTCCTAGATGTTTTTGGGCTAGTTCTTAGTGAAATTTACTGAGACCTTCCAGTCCTCAGTTGTCTCTGAAAGTAAACGTATGCTCTCAGAGGACTTGATTCGTCATGTAGGATCCTGGTCCTGAAACACACACCTTGTCTGAATGTGAAGCTTTTCTAGCAGGCTTTATTCAAACAAACAACATGCACTTCCTGTTCATTTCAGCATTTGTATTCATTTAGAACACATTATCTATTCAATTTTAATAATGCATTCACAATTTGCTTCCACTCCTAGTAAACTGGCATTAAACAGAACATCTGCTACTGAACAGAGCGAGTCTGAAAGCTTCTCTGTGCATTACTCTCCATCGTTCTGTGTGTATGTTTTGATCATCAGACCTTATTCACTCTTTATCTACGAGACTCGCTGATGGACAGAAGGTCTCCACCGGTTTCATGGTAACGTTAATATTCCTGCATGTCGATTAATGTAACTGTTTAGAAATGCCAGTGCGTTAATCTTTTTTCTCAGGGGAACAAAATATAACTGATTTCAAATGTAACCCACAAATAGGCTTCCTGCACATATTTGTCAATTGAGGAACGAGCTGACTGCACACTGCAGGTAGAAAAGATTTTAATGAATGTTTCGTGTGTCTCAGCCTCAGACCACACACTGTGAGAAAAATGGAAGGTTAACACTGATGTACATCATGATAAGGGTTTTTTCCCCTCCTCATAATACCTGTTGATGATGATTGTACTATAGTACTATAGTAATTTTGCATTACTCTACTCTTACATGAGCTATTTTTTTTACTCCTAAAACAGTCAGATACGTATAATACAGTATATAGTCAATACACCTCACTTTATTTTCATTGGTGATGATGTGCTATGGATGTGTCGGTGAAAGTGGTATAATTATAAATATAATCTCACATTTCGGTGGATGTTCTGGACATAACTCTGTCTCTGATGAGCTGCACAAATCAACAGTCTGGGCTAGAAAGAAATCAGTCCAGCATTGCTTCTTCGTATCATTTTATGTTTGTTTTTTTCCCACCACTGGTCACTTTGGAGTTCCTCCAAAGTAAACGAAGAAGGATAACAATAACCGCAGCAGGAAGAAATGTTTGTTATCAATGGTAGTTCAAACATGATGATAATGATAATGATGATGATGATGATGATGATGTTAATAATAATGATGATGATGATGATGATGATGTTTGTGATGATGATCAAACTCTACAGTGATCAAAACAACAAGTGTCATATCTCTGGGTTCACTGGCATAAGATGAACTAAACATATTGCTCTGATATTTTTTAAAATCCTTTTTCAAACCTCCTACTGTACAATGTTTTCATTACGTTTTTCACAATATTTCAGTAGATTGTTCTCAGACAGTGAAGACCAAAACTGAAGACTTAGTGCACTAAAATGAATCTGAGGTTATATCCCTGCTCGGTTTTGGCGCATTGACACCAAACTTTAACAGCTATACCATCAGTCTACATGGGCGGCATCAGAACAGCACCAAATACTGGTCCTGAAATATGGGATAAAATGCACTTTTTGCTTCTAACTTTTGAAAATTTTGTCCTAAAATCATGCAAGTATGTAGATTCAGGGAAACATACTCTACATACATTAAACACCAAGTTTTATTCCGTTGGCCATTTAGAAGTGATGTTAAGATGCTATAGTTTACAAACCCATTGAAATATCATTAATTATACAATTTAATCCAAATGAATCATATTTTTTACACATACATTTAATGTTCTTAATGTGTGACCCTTATTTTTATTATTATAATTAGTAAAAGTATTTTAAAGACATAGATATACAAAAACGCAGAGGAAAAACTGCTTGACTATAAAACATCAGCCATTTGTCTTGTCTGTAACGTGACCTTTATAGCACTTTAGCATTTACCTGCAGTATATATCATATATATTATTCTGATTGTTGCATGTACAGTATCATAATCTGTTTTTCTTTGTTGGATGCTGCTTGTAACCATTATGTTTGTTTCCTGAACCACAGTCCAATTTACACTATTTCCCAAATGGCCACCAAATGCTGTGTGTGCAGTGTGCAGGGGGATTGGCAGATGCAGCACCTGGGTAATTTGTGTACAGACACTCTAGCTGAAATGGAAAATAAGCCACGGAGCTGGTAGCTAACAGGTGGGAACCCTGTATGCTTTCTCTGTGTCCTGCTGGAAATAACCTTCCACCCTATTAGCACTGACTGATAACTCTTTCAGATGTGACGCTGTAAACAATGACATGTTGTGACCAGTTACATTTTTATGTGCTGCTTTATGTGGCCTCAGTGTCATTAGATTTAGAAGAAGAAAGATAAGGGTGTAAATGATGTTTATTTGGGTGAATTCACTTTTCCCAAGTCAATGCAGGGAATGTTGCTCTCTCTGTGTGTGTGTGTGTGTGTGTGTGTGTGTGTGTATGTATATATATATATATATATGTATATAAAATTAAGACAAAATTTCCTTAATAAAGTTGATCCGATGGTCTGACCATCCTGTGTGTCCTGAGCAAGTTATCAATTCACCTTATTGACTGACTCCCCTTGCGCTTGTTAACACAGGTCAGCGGATTGCCTGTTCCCTTGGTTACAATTAAAACAAGAGTGACTCTACAGTGTGCTGAGTCTCTGTGTCACACTGCCTACGCTTTGTGTAGCACCACAATGGGATGAATGAGTGCAGCCC
Organism: Tachysurus vachellii; assembly: GCF_030014155.1. Lineage (NCBI taxonomy): Eukaryota > Metazoa > Chordata > Actinopteri > Siluriformes > Bagridae > Tachysurus > Tachysurus vachellii. Next base: position 9,256,710 of record NC_083466.1, on the reverse strand, counting down.
AATGCATCACACTCTAAGAACTTACTCAGGGCAGTACATTAAAACACCTCAGCATCTCTGTACGTATGATTAGGCCTCTTTATTTGCTTCTTATAGTACTTGAAAAACAATACAGAGAAGGAGAGAGTCATTGACTTGCCAGATTAGTCAGTAAACAGATTTGCACATACAGTCAGCTTAATATTTAGCTTAATATTTAAGGACACCCCAACATGGGTTGCTATGGATGCATAGAAATTCACGTGATGTAGAAAAAAACCCTCATAGGGTCAAGAAAATCTCCTCTATTATGATGTGACTATCTCTCTGTGCTCTTAACTGTAATCCCCTGACTACAAATATTACAAAAGTTTTAATGCTGAAGATCTTTTAAAGTATAATCCACAGCACTTCTTTAGACAGTGCAGCATCGCCAATATGTCTTTACTGTGCTGTGTTACAATCAAGCGAGTGATTGGGTCCTCCTGGCGTTTTTTTGTAGCCGAGCCACTTCTTGCACAGATGAACCTTTCAATGCCGCCGGGAGGTCCTATTTAGATCCTGATTACTGACATCAGTGGTATTTCATATGAATTGAGCACAAAAACAGCTTTAACAAAGAACATCAGTCACTGAAAGGTGCTGTAGAGCAAAACCCATATGTCAGTATTCCTGCTCATGTCTTACCATAAACATTACTAGGAACCTTATGAATAATCGAAATATATTCCTATATAATGTGCGGTCCACTTAATCTAACCTTATATTTAGGCAACAATGAAATCAGTGACAGTATTTCATAAATGCTCCAGCAAGTGTAATACCTGATCTAAAAGGTTAAGATGAGCCTCCATTTCTCACTGAAATGGACGAAGGGTTAGCACCACTCTGTACGAGTCTATAAATTGGGCCTCCATTATTGCGCCATCAGTGCTAATGGCTTTAGTGAGAGCTCCATCTTTTGCTTTGTGCTTGTCTGACGCACAGGAGGACTTTGATCACGTTTCGTAGCCGCTGAACAAAGTATCTCTACTTTCAGTAATTTTCAGCTTCCTTGTAGAAGAAGACATGGTGAGAAATTTGAGAGATGGCATGTGTAATGTTCAGCCTTGTATATAGTGGTGATTTTCAGAAAATGCGTTTGTATACAAGACACGATCAGACAGGGTGACTGAATGCACATGAAAGCATGACAGAGTTGTCTGACTCTCAGTAAAACCTAAATAACGTATTAAAGGAAAGACATTTCATCTCACAGACGGTGAGGAGACTTTGTTAGATATTAATCACCACCTTCAGCACAGTAGCAGTAATTTCATTTCACTATGTCAGCTATTATGGTTGAAATGACAATAAAAGCTACTTGACTCTTCTTGACTCTCTTGAAGAGGAGTTCAGTGAGGTCAGTGAGGTTGAGGTCTAGGCTCTGAACAAGAGGTTCAAGTTCTTCCACTCCAACCTCCACAAACCATGTCTTCATGGAGCTGGTTTTGTGCACAAAGTCATTATCCTGCTGGAACAAATGGCTTTCACTTCTTAGATCTAGTAAAGAGAAGCTGTAACACTACAGCATATAAAGAAATATCAACAAATATAAATGTGTTTAAGATCAAGTGCTTTTGTTTGCCTGGAATATTGTGCACTTGTACAGCAGGTCTGCTCAGTAGCGCATTGTACATGATGGGAATCAATACGTTTCTCATCCTCTACTAGCTGTAGGAGAACTAGCAGAGACTGACATCCCTGATTGTTGACATAGTAACACAGGTAATATTATCCTTTGTGTGTTTAAGACTTATGACTGAATCACATCACCGGATCTATCACTGTCACGGGGTCAAATGAATATTTTTTCAACATTAATAACAAGTGCAAGCATAGATGTTGATCTCTGATATTGGTGCTCTGAATACTGTTGTAAATGGTTCATAAAAATATATTCTAAGGTGCTGTTGAATTCTTCAATCTGATTGGTCAAAGGAGTTTAGATTCATTTTATATAACATCTCTGAAAGTCTTAATGATTGCTTGGTGATTCATAGGTTTAGATCCATGCACTCTTTATGAAGTTATGACTACAAAATACAGATAATTTTTGTGAGAAAAAAAAATTTAGCGTTGATATGGTCATGTTTCCGGGATGGATATAAACATTTATGGAAGGGGTCTCTTGTGTCCTCATAACAAATCAGTAATTTGCACTGGATGTTTTTTCTGGATGAGCTCCGGATGAGGTAAAAGTACATCTTTCTTTACCAAAATAAAGAAATATTGAATAAAACTTCAGGACATTCTCTTATTGGAAAATAACAAACTTTTGGGATGAATATCAATAGCAGTAGTCCTCATCATGTTTTATTTTGTATCTAACATATGAAATACCATAGCCCAAATATTGCCATTTTCATACAGTTTATGTAATAGACATGGAATATATGATCTAATTTAATTTAAATTGCATTTTGTTAATGTCACCAATCCATTAGATAGGAGACTGAGGTGATATGAATAAATGTGGTTGTTCAAGCTTACAGATTGAGCGCCAGTTGTTTTCTCTGTCCATAATGGCTACCTTGCTCTCTTTTAGAGTGCCCCTTGTCCTTTAGGTATGGAAAATAATTACAGCTTAAAATGCTGTATGTAGTAAGTCTGCTACTCAAAGTAGAGTACCTTATTTTGTACACTTGATGGCCAGATGCTTGTGGACACCTGACCATCACACCCATATGTGCTTGCTGAACATCCCATTTCAGATTTAGTCCACTTAACTGTTATAATAAGTGTTTTCCACTAGATGTTGGAGTGTGACTGTGAGGATTTGTGATCATTGTGATCAAGAGCTTTAGTGAAATCAGACACTGATGTAGGGTGAGCAGATCTGGGGTGCAGTCAGTGTTCCACTTCATCCCAGTGGTGTTCAGTGAGGTTGAGGTCAAGGCTCTGTGCAGGATGCTCGAGTTCTTCCACTACAATCTCGACAAACCATGTCTTCATGCCACTGGCTTTATGTACAAAGGCATTGTCATGCTGGAACAGTAACACTACAGGGAAACTGTAACACTACAGCATAAAACAACATTTTAGACAATTGTGTGCTTCCAGCGTTGTGGAACATTTTGAGGAAGACCTACATATAAGCGTGATGGCCAAGTGTCCACAAACCTTTGACCATATATTATAGCGTATAAACGTCTGAACCAGATGCTGTCTGAATCTGTTACTGTGTGATGAGATGGTAGTTAAAGATTTTTGACACTGCTTCAGGCTGACAGCTTCAAGATATCTGTGCAGATGTTTTTATGCTCTTCTCTCTTCTGAAGCATACCGTAGTACATGCAAAATCAAATCTTCTTCCCACATTTAACTTTATTCAGTGGATCAGATAGTGTGTCGCCCCCAGACTACAGTCTTTAATTAACAAAGCACCAGTTGTAATTGCACTAATTTCTAACGCTTATTCAGCCCTTATTCACCTCACAGATCAAGGACATGAAGTTTGGAATAAAATCTTGAACTGACAGATTCCTGATGCTCTACAAGTAAACTCTGGTTGCCATAGAAACGTCACAGCCTCTAAACAAACTTGCTGCATTCAGGGTCCTGCATTCACACTTCAAGGTCATTATGAAAGCATGAGAACACTCCTACCTATATTTCTTTCTCTCTCTTCTTCTTTGCCTCTCTTTCATTCTCTCCTCTCTCATATGGACTGACATTTGAATTTTTTCCTCTCTGTTCCTTCATAACTCTTTGTACTTTCGCCCCCAAATATTTCTAGAACATCTATTTACATAGCAGAGATTGTATAATATAAAAACACTGGAAATATACCATTTTCTTCTTCACAGCCTTGTTGTTTAATAAACATTTAAGGATTTTAGCAACTCATCTATTTACGTTAGCGAGAAAACATAAGCATTAGTTGACTCATGATGTTTTTAGACGTGTTGTAGTGTCGGGTTTAGGACTCGTGAGCTCCTTTCTTGCATAAACATCACAATAACTTTGAAGAACTCTTCTTTAGACTTTAAGCGATGGTTTCATTAAATAAACTGTTTTTGTGTTGCTTCAATATGTACATAAAGCAAGTATCAGCTACTTGAATTGAGCCTCAGTGGAGGCTGAAGTACACTTGGCTCTTTTCTAACACGGACCTTTTAACATAAAAGCCAAATGAAGTTGCAGTCTGCCCCAGTAATTCTTTACATTAGGCGATGAGAGAAATGAGTGCAGGAACAATAAAGTGCACTACAGAAAAATACCAGTCTCTTAGCAACACCATCTTCGCATCATATTGTTTGGGGGGAAAAAGGTAAGTGGGTTCTAGACATTTAATAGTCATGTACAGTATATAGGTCCATTAGTGTTGTGTTTAGTTTAAATCAATACTGCGGTGTGCCACATGCATGGGAACAAGACCATTAGCAGACTCGCTGTTCATTTGCCCGGGTGCAATTTTCTGGTTCGCTAAGCTTTATCCTAGTCAACATGTAAGATCACTACTGGTTTCATTCGCAATGATATCTCTGATCATTTGTCAGGGATTAAAGAGAAAGATTTGTATTGTTCATTGAAGTGCTTTTTTCCCTTCTTTGTAATTTTACTTTGCTATGCATTATGCTCTTGTGGAGCCAATGACTGGCACTTCTCTTTTTCAAAGTCCCAAACTGCCTGAGCGAAAAAGAAGATAATTGCTGCTCTGGTATCCATGGTTACATCCAAGCCAGAATATGACCATTTTAAACAGACCCTTCTTTATTCACTAGGTCACTGACAAAGTTGCTATTTAAGGTGTAAAAGTACTATGTTGTTAGAGGCGCTGCTCATTTTCCTTGTAGTCACATACTGGTATAACTTATGTATGCAACTTCATTTATAATCGTGTCAAAAATCATAACGGGAATGGGAATTGAAATAGGAAAACCATTCAAAAATGTCTTTGCTTAGATTTGGTTCGATTTAAAAAAATACTGCTTTTCAGCCTTCATGTAAAAAACAAAACAAAATAAAACAAAACAAAACAAAAAAAAAAACACTTAAGTATGTTAGCAACTCAAGTGTTTTAAGGTATTTTAAATATCAGTCTATATCCAGTATATACATTTAAATCAGTCAGCAAATGAACATTAGTTGGCTCTTGTTATGATTTTAGACGTGTCGTGGTGTTCGAATGTAAATATCACAACACACAATTCTAAAGAAATTTTACTGAGGGTTTCAGCAAGTATCAGCAACATGAGCTGAGCCTCAGAGGTGACTGACGAGCACTGAATTCGACAAGACTCTTTTCTAAAACAGACCATTTAATGTAAAAGCCAAACGAAGCTGCAATCTGCCCCAATAATGTGTTGTTAGGAGTGAGTGCAGAAGCAATAAAGGGCATGAAAACAATAATACAAGCAACATATCTTCACATTATATTCACATCACGTTGAACATCTCTCTCACGGACATGTTGAAAGAAGTGAATAATTTTGAGTGCATGTCAATAATGCAGATCATGATAAGTAAGGAATAAAACACTACAGGGTGTGTGCTGTGCTAAGAAAATAATTAATAATAAAATAGTCACCACCCTCAGGTTCAATAGTTTCTAATATCACCAATTTCTATACAGTTTTCCCATCATTTTTTATTTTTCAACTCTTATCTCACAGCAGTTTGACAACAATTTCCAGTTTTTAGTTTACAAAACAAAGAATTATACAATAATAAATAAGAATTTCTTATAGTATCTGTTTATTATTAGTCTTAAGTTACACAGCACGTTATGGAAAATAAATCATCATCTTCTGACCAGATGTGAGAATTCAAGAGCGCTGAGGGTTTTTCTCCTCATCGGACACTGTTCATCAGATAGAATTCTGTTCATCAGGTACTGAAGAGGTTAATGTGGCTATGATAACTAACTAGTCCATCAATCTAAACACCTAGAATAGGAACATGAACATCAGAGCTTGGATCATGGGGTCTGGTGTGATGAATCATGGTTTCTTATACATGTGGATAGCCAGTGTGTGTCACTTACCTGGGGAAAAGAAGATACCAAAATGCACCTCTTTCTACCCATCCCGATTCATCCAGACATTGTACCAGCTCCGATCGTCTTCCGTGCGATGAAGATCTCGGACCTCCACTGAGATGAGGCCGACTCTGTGAGAATCTTGAGACATCTACAGATCTACCAGCTCCAGTTGGACTCTGTGATACTAAGAGGAGATCTGAACTCCATGTGATCCTTACACCAATACAGCATTTGTTTGACTATATATTTGTAATCACACCCTCTAGTATCAACCCATATGAGGATCGACTCCCCTTTGAGTCTGGTTCCTCTCAAGGTTTCTTCCTTACCAATTTAAGGGAATTTTTCCTTGCCACTGCTGCCTGAGTCTCCTCAGACTTGCTCATTGGGGATAAATACATATACATACATACATACATACATACATACATACATACATACACACTGTGAACTATATATATCTTGAATTTTTATTCATTAATATTTATATTTCTCCTTATGTTTACCTTCTGTTCTATGTTTATGTTCTGTAAAGCTGCTTTGAGACAAAGTCCATTGTAAAAAGTGCTATACAAATAAACTTGAAATTGAATTGAACTATGGGAAGAAGGCTTGGGCAGTCTGATGCTCTGGACAATGTTCTGCTTGGAAATTTTTGGCCATGGCATTCAAGTAGACGTTTCTTTGTTACTACATGTACCACCTATGAGTACACACATGTACATGGCAGCAGTGTTCCCTAATGGCAGTATGCTCTTTCAGCGGGATCATGCTCCCTGACACACTGCAATCATTGCTCAGGAAAAGTTTAAAGAACATGACAAAGACGTCAAGGTGTTAACTAGGCCTCTTGATGCGATCAAGTATCTGTGGGATGTGCTGGACAAACATGATTCATGGAGGAACCACCTCACAGGAATTGATTCCATTTCGTAATGCATTAGAGCTGTTTTTGTGGCATAAGCAGGACTGACACAATATTAGCCAGGTGGTTTGAATCTCGTGCCTGATCAGTTTATATCTCTCCTGCAAATATCATAATAATTAAGTTTTGCTTTCATGTGATTGCAAACCTTTCAGCTTTCAAACACATAGTCTGATTAATTTTGATATCTTTCTAATATCCCTTAAAACTTTTTTTTTTCAAGTACAAAAACAATACTTCTTGTAATAACTGCTTGCATAGCTGTTCAAAGCTATTTTTAGGTTGGAAAATGGTATTTACCTCATATTCATTAGCACATCTAGACAGACTGATATTTCCTAATTGGCATCTGGTTGTAGGAATTGGCTGCTACACCACTGCGGAAGTGACATGCAATAGTGTCCTTTTAAACAATGAAACCATGCCTGACACACGTGGCCTTTATCCACCACAACTCATATGCTAACCAGTGACATATTTGACACTAGTCAGACTCATGTCAGTGTTAACATTTTGTACATAGTTTAAAATGATTTACACTTTGGATGGGAAATTCTCTGAACAGTTAATGGACAGGTCTATGCTAGGGATTAGCAGTACGTTTAACAAAAGTCTGCACTACAGTAACAGTAATACTGTGGCTTAAATATTTAGACAACAATCTGTAGGATTTTTTTCTGGAACATAGTAGCACAGATCATTTGTACTTAATGAAAACATGAACTAATAAAGAGATAATAATGTCTCCGTGCAAGACAGCAGTGAATCATCATCATTTGTAAGTGTAGGCCTGCTGTTTCTTCATGTGACTTTAGTAATCCTATTTAGCATCGTATCAGGGATTACTTTGCAACTATGGAGTCAAGTACCTTAAATTAAATGACTTAAAATTATATTATCTTATCCCAGAAAGCCCCTAAATGATACCTCAAATTGTCCACTTAGAGAAGAATAAGAAGCCAGTGAATGAATTGACTCTATGATGCTTGCGTCTAGCTAGATTATGCCCACTGGTTTTATTCGGTAGTTAATTTACTGATGTAATAAAAAACAACTGCCACTGATTTATCAGGCAGCTGGGAAAAGCTGCTTGTTGTACCAACTGGCACCAGAGATAAGCTGTGGGTTTAGTGATAGCTACTTCATCACCTGCCAAGTTTAATGACAGACCACAGGAAATCCTCCTTCTCAAAACATTCACCATTTTCACCATTTCACTACTTTGTCAAGAATCAATCATATCCTATATCCTATATCCTAAGGGTAGATGTGCTTAAAAATACAAAATAAAGAGTTACTAGTTAAACTAGATGTTCCCACTCCTGAGGGAAAACTGTGAATATTTAGTATTTCTGATGTGGAGTTGCTGCCACTTTCTGTGCAATTAGAAACTCTGTGTTTAGGGGATGTATCAGGCAAAGCACAAAGTTCTCCACAGGTATCATTTCATAGAATGCTGCAAGGTGAGTTGACTCAAATAAAAATCAAGTCATATATCCTTGGGTAGAAGGTCACCCATAGTTATCTGGTCACCAAGGCAGGCAAGGCAATTATTGCCAGAGAAGGCAATTATCCTGCTGTTTTTAGAGATTCACATTTCAGATTGACATCTTGCACAGGCTTATAATAAAAGGACATAAAGGACTTTGGTACAAGGGCTGATATCCCACACTGGGCTTAAAAGTGCTTTCCGAAAGTCACTGAAAGCTGTAGTTGTAACAAACGTCTTTCCAGCTATCATGGGGCCACTGGAAAACAGTTGGTGACGCAAGTCATAAGCCTTTGCATTCTTTACCAGCAGGCAGTCTGGCTCTGCCAGGGAGAAGCATAACTGTCAATGTGTTTACTTAGACTGGCAAAAAGGTCTACCTGTGCCTGGCCAATTTGTCAAGTCTGGGCTTCCTCTCTATAAGGGCAACTATGAATGGGTCCACCTGAGGTGAGATCATCGACCTTGTGATTCTTTCATGGCTGATAACTCAACACTGTCTGAAAGAATGAGCACATGCTAACCTCATAGATTGAGTAAAACAAATCTGATTATCAGACAGACCACCTTCTGTCTGGTCCTCGGATCAGATATGTTCTCTGATCTTACATTCAGGGGCAATATTGCCCGATAAAGGACATATTGCCCCTGAACTTATATTCTCGTTGCTGGTCAGTTTCTCTCTCCACCTCTGTGTATTTGACACAATTTCTGAAACATATGCCCCTGTGGCATCACAGTGTCCCCATAAGCTTTGTTTCAGAAATTGTGTCAAATACTCAGAGGTGGAGAGAGAGAAACTGACCAGCAGGGAGAATATAAGTGCAGATTACCAAGTGGAAAGGAAAACTTATGCAGAATGAGCTGCATAAGTTTATAGAGAATGTAGAAAATGACACGGTGAGAGGCAAGGCGATGCTAATGATGCTAGACATGGGACTGCAAACTCATTCACACTTGAGGCAATCAAGTGTAGCCAATTTGCCTGCAAGCTTGGTTTGAGAATTGGGAGGAAACTAAAGAGGAGAACATGAACAGGAACTCCACACAGCACTAACAGGAACCACCGCTCAGGATTCAACCATGTATCTTGACTCCAATTTATTACATTTCACAGAGTTCTGTATAAACACTAGTGACTGTTTCTAAAAAACTGAAATTTGCTACCAACATCTATGCCACAGATCAAAATCTAAAAATGACACTTTTTCTTCATTCTGATGTTTGATGTGAAAAGTAATTGAAGCTCTTGACACGTATCTCCATGATTTTTTGCATTGCTGATTAGATCATTAGCGAAGTGCATGAATTTGCTCGTGTATATTCATTAATCTGGGGGGCACGGTGGCTTAGTGGTTAGCACGTTCGCCTCACACCTCCAGGGTCGGGGTTCGATTCCCGCCTCCACCTTGTGTGTGTGGAGTTTGCATGTTCTCCCTGTGCCTCGGGGGTTTCCTCCGGGTTCTGCGGTTTCCTCCCCCGGTTCAAAGACATGCATGGTAGGTTGATTGGCATCTCTGGAAAATTGTCCGTAGTGTGTGTGATTGAATGAGTGTGTGTGTGCCCTGTGATGGGTTGGCACTCCGTCCAGGGTGTATCCTGCCTTGATGCCCAATGACGCCTGAGGTAGGCACAGGCTCCCCGTGACCCGAGAGTAGTTCGGATAAGCATTAGAAGATGAGTGAATGAATATTCATTAATCTGTTTTCTGATTCTCTGAGAAATTTCCAGACAAAAAAGCCAATATGACGAATATATTTTATTGTAAAGAAACCATTCAGGTGTATTTAAAGTATATGTAGCTTGGAGGGAGGTATGATTTGGGATGTCACACCACTACATCCGATCCGACATGGAAATAAATAGAAAAGGGGGATTTCTTGCATTTTAAAGGGGTTCTACTTGAAGCCTGCTTTCTCACTCACATTCAGTAAGCTATATATTCTGGTTCACAGCAAATCCAAGGAACCCTGGGTATGAGATGTGAATACACCCTGGTTTGGATTCCAGTCCATCACAAAGCTCACAAACAGCATCACATACAAGCATGATTTCAGGAGGTGGGAACAATCCCACTTAGAACCTGATCTTAGGGTCAAACCAGAGGCAACAATGGAATCTATTCCTATGAGGAAAAAACCTACATAGTCCTGATATCTGAAGGGGAAAAGCATTAGATATTAGCAAATACCCTTTGTTAGTATTTAAATGGATATATACACTCCTAGAAAAGGGGTAGATTTCCTCATCAGTAAATTAATACCCTCAAGCTAATTAAAGGATTAAAAAACCCACAGTGATCCTTAAGACCATCCTTAAGGACACGACTTCTTATTCTGAGTGTGACATCAAACAGTCATGAATCTCAATTCATTGAGGTTTTTTCTTATTTTTTTCCTTCTTCTTCTCCTTCTTTTTTTAAATAGAAGAAATCGTAAAACCCTACAGACAAACACTTCCTGTCCATCATCTCCAAACTTCATCTGGAGTCTGTGTGCGTCTCTGCGTGCGGTTCAGTCAGTGCGCTGCGCTCTGATGTCATCAGGCGGCCACATCTGTATCGCCTCTGTATCGCCAGTGCGTGTGAAGAACGGATTTGTGTGTGCGGGAACAAACACTCATCACACTCATACTGCTTTTGTAGCATCGGAGAGTATCAGGCTTGTTTTTGCACTTCGCATATTTAATACGGTAAGCCTGCTGTTTCTTATTCAGGGTTGCACTGTTGCTCTACACCAGCCTATATGATTATTATTATTATTATTATTATTATTATTATTATTATTATTATTATTATTATTATAATCTTTACAGCTCCTGATTTTCATAATCAATCTTTTATTTTTGAATCCATTTTCGTGCGTAAAGTAACTATAATTGTTATTTAGGAACAACTGATCCAGTGTGATATGCAGATAGTTTTTTTTTTTTTTTTTTTTTTTTGCCATAGTGTCTCTAGAGGAGATGGATATCAGTGTGATGCAGATTTTTAAAGAGGATCAGTGTCAGTCTGCTGGTGTTGAGGAGTGTTTGGTGAACTTGGACTCGCTTTTGGAGGCACCTGTGAACTCCACAGGGAATGAGAGCTGGGCAAGCGAGGTGGAGACCCTCTCCCCTATCGTGCCTGTCATCACAGCTGTCTACTCCGTGGTGTTCGTCGTTGGTCTGGTGGGAAACTGCCTGGTGATGTATGTCATTATAAGGTAAGTTAAGGACCTGATGTCATTCACCTTATGCTATTATTCCTCTAAGATGTGAGTGTAGATGCAGTGTTTTTGTTTGAATGAGCTGTAGCTTGCAAAGAAAAGTCGTAGTCGAGATTGTTAGACTTGTTTTGAATATTGTTCTTGGAAACATTTGCTGGAGAAAAAAGTCTGACCAAAGAGCTAAGAACATTATTTTCAAATAGGTGATCTGGCGTCCCCATGTGGCTGTCAAAACTCATTGAAAAAAACAAAACAAAAACAAGAAATCCTCCCTGATTGTGTGCTGATTTTTGGATTGTGTAGCTTAAATGTACCAATCACTAGAATGTTGGCTTCCTGTCCATTCTACAAGGAACAAATACAAACATGAACATTGACCTCACTGGGGCAAAAAAAACGATGCCCATTATAATAACATGCCGGCATATATGTATGTTTTTTACTCCTACAAAAAATGCCTTACATTGTACATGGGATTGTGTGAGAAATATGTAATAAATTTAAACTCAAGTGTAAATGCAAGTAAACGCTTGAATCTTGAAAGATAAGATGTGCAAAATGAATCATGTAAAAATAATACGAACATGAATGAATAATATAAAATCTCGTAAAAATAAATGAATCGCTAGTAAAATCATATTCAAATATGAAAATAAATAAATATCAGATCATATACAAAGCATACATTACACGTGGAATTAAATGAATCATGTGAATCATGACAGTTACATAATTAAAATTAATTCATTAACTGTTTATCATGGAAAATCACATGTGAGTGTATGTAGGATTATTGAAGCTGTTTAATTTACATGTAGGAGGTAGTTAAAATTAACTGGTGGAATTTCCAATTATAGAGAATTTTCTGTTTTTTTGTGGCATTTGACACTTGCGATGTTTCTTTTAGCAAATATTCCTGTAGAAATGCTTATCATTTATGTTTTTCTAAAAGATTTAAAGCTTGTATGATTTCCTTCCTGCAAACTAATCAGAATCTAAATGAGTACTTCTTTACATCAGAATGGATGGATTTTTTAAAAAAATCATTTTGTGCTTTGTTTTACTGGCTCTATTTCAATCTTCTGGTAGATACACTAAGATGAAAACAGCCACCAATATCTACATCTTCAACCTGGCAGTAGCTGATGCCCTCGTGACCACCACCATGCCCTTTCAGAGTACAGACTATCTGCTCAACTCGTGGCCCTTTGGAGAGGTGGTCTGCAAGGTCTTCATCTCTATTGACTACTACAACATGTTCACCAGCATCTTCACGCTCACCATGATGAGCGTTGATCGCTATGTGGCTGTGTGTCACCCAGTCAAGGCCTTAGATTTCCGCACACCAGTCAAAGCTAAAATCATTAACATCCTCATCTGGGTTTTGTCCTCAGCAGCCGGCATTCCGGCTTTGGTCCTTGGAAGTACTCAGACCAACAATGGTAAACAAAACATTTCACATCCTCATGTTCCCTACTAAGGCCAGTATTTGCATTTACGTTAAACAATCTAATGGATATGGATCAATGGATATAAATAGTTTACACTTCCCTGTTAAAATGCCAGCTTTTTGCGATATATTCTATAAAAATTCTATAATATTCATCTCTTAAACTTTTCCAACCATGGTGGTAAAATTTTATTGTATAAAAATTATTTGCAAAAAAAAACAAAACAAAAAAAAAAACAATTAAAAAACAAACAAACAAACAAACAAACAGTACCATTAACGATGTAGCTGTGTTCAAAATGATTTTATTTTCATTTCCTTTTATATTCGTTGTATATCTCCATATTACCGTAACCAGTTGTTACATCCGTAGACTCACAAAGCCACAGAATTTTGTAATTCTCTCTATGCTAAATAATCAACAGATGGAATGTAACAAGAATTAAAATAACCTACTAGGAGTATATTTATGAAAAGCTCATTTTCTACCACATTAATAATTGGAAATCATTGACTTCTGCATTTGTCACACCAATAATTTCAGGCTAACCACACTAACCATGTATTGAAGGGAATCATCAACTGCCAATTCTGTACACACGATTCAGCAGATGCATGTGATTGTCTAGTGAGACTCATTAATAATGAGAAGAAAATTACCCCAAAAGCATGCTCACTGCTTAATTGATCACTGGCCTGCCTAACACATGGGGTAGGTTCACAAAAAAGCTTCATTGTGCCAATTTTTTTCGATCTGATGTAACCCATGTTTACATGAGCTAGCACCTGTTCCATCAAACCCCCCTCGTGTGCACATTGATTTCTAGGGCACTAAATTCTGCTCAAATGTCAAGTGATTCGCCAATTTATCCATTGTTTCATCCAATATTGTTTCAGCCGTCTCTGCCATCCATTGCTGTGTTGACACTTTGCCAACGCCGGATGAAGATGACAAGTGAATTCTGAGCTGACCGTTGACATTCATGTCACATATTAAATATGTATTGGATTTAGAACCTCATATGAAACTAGTTATATCCACACGATGCCACATTAAGGTAAAATCAGATTTGTGTCACATCAGCCTGGTAATATAAAGTAGTTTTAGACTGCTGCATCACTGGGGAGCTTCGTAAATGGGTCTTTTTGACCTAAACAGGATATAAAGGTTAAGAGTAATAGTTGTAATGGTTACACAAAGTTCTCTATAAGATAAGATGACTTTTTGTTCCTTCATTGTTCTTAGGCACTACGGAGTGTGCTCTGCAGTTCCCTGATCCCTATGTCTACTGGGACACACTGATGAAGATCTGTGTATTTGTCTTTGCTTTTGTGGCACCTCTGCTCATCATTAGCGTGTGTTACACACTGATGGTGTTGCGATTGAAGAGCGTTCGTCTGCTATCAGGCTCACGTGAGAAGGATCGTAATCTGCGGCGTATCACACGTCTTGTTCTAGTGGTGGTGGCTGTGTTTGTCGTATGCTGGACGCCCATTCATATCTTCATCCTGGTCAAGGCCCTGGCTCCTGATGTGCCGGAGACCACAGCCGTCATGGGTGCCTACTTCTTCTGTGTGGCACTCGGCTACACTAACAGCAGCCTCAACCCCATCCTCTATGCCTTTCTGGATGAGAATTTCAAGCGCTGCTTCCGCGATTTCTGCTGCCTGACTCGAAGCAAGGTAGACGGTGTGGGCGCGACACGGGTCAGGAGCACTCTCCGTGAGCACACATGCCAGGCAGAAACCAGAGGTGAGGTAGGTCGTGGTAGATCAGTATGACTAGCTGTGGAGCTCTCCTCCTTCCAAGGCCTGGAAATCTCCAATGACCTGGGATTGACACAGATCACCACCACCTTCTAATTAGGAGAGAGATGAATTCAGGCCTTTGAGGTGTGAGAGCCACATCCTTTGGGAGCGCATAAAAGGAACTGTTCCATAGTGCAGCGTCTAAAACAAGCATTTCATTCTACATACAGTTAGCTATATTCATATTCCTACAGTCACATCTGTAGGATTAATTATACATACTGTACTAACATCTTTTCTCAAACTGAACATATACTTATCAACAGAATGTCTGAAGGTTTCAGAGGAGCTTACAATCCTGTTGGAGTTTCTGGCAAGGACCTGATGCTGCAGGTATAAATCAGTCACCAGCTCCAGCCAATCTGCTGGCAAAGAGACTTTTTTGAGAACGTGCACATCCATTAATCCTTATTAAACCATCCTGATGTTTTGATTTATGAAATTTGATGAAATATTAGGTCCTTTCCAACATCCCACAGCTCTTTATATGCCATTTGTCCAGTATCCGAATGCTAATGATCCAGAGACCAGAGACAGTATCCAATATATCATGGATGAGGGTTGTGGGTGATGCTCCATATCTGAACATTACACAGCTGAATTCTATATTTAAGTGCATTATGAAAGAACACTGAGTTTAACGCAAAGGGAGTTCGATGCAATGGGATTTACTTCATATGCAGGAATGAAAATAAGAACTTTGTGGACATGTGAATGGGGATAAATGGAGATTAATGAAGACTGTGATACAAACATGGTATAATTTCACAAGTGAAACATGATCATATCTTAGAATAAATTTTTTTTTTTATTTTCATCAGTTTTCACATCTCTGTTTGCAGAAAATCATTAAGACATTAAGAGCCGCCGATTGCTGCTTTTCACTGCATTTTGTAAATGATCATGTGTATATAAAAAACTTCTTGCTTCTTAGGGGTTTATGCTTAAACAAATCCATAACAAATTTGATATTTAGTAATGGCTGGAAATATTTGATATCAAAAGAGGTATCTATAAACCTCGCGCTGCAAATCTTAGATGTAATTTTTGGACAGAGGGCTTTACAAAATCTAAACTTGAATCTGTAGTTATGTAATGTATGTTCAATACCATTTGGGGTCTTAATCAATAAAGTAAGATGATATTGACATAGTTCATGGTCACATTTGATCTGAATGTAATTGTCAGCAAAGTTGTGATTTCACCTAAAGATATGAAATAATCGTGTGATTAAATTAGTCTATGGTGTTTTTTTCTATCGTCTAAAGCAGCACATTGTAAGTTATTTTTTCAAATATTCACATATTTCTGTGTTTGGTTATGTTTGTTTAATAATCATGCAGTATACAGTAAAATATACAGTATAGAGTAAAATAATTGTGAGTGCCTATTGTGTAAATGGGTTTGACAATAGATATGGATTACCTGATTTTAAGGTACTCGTACATTATGTTCCCATTACAGCATAGTGCATTTTATTTCCCAAAACACTGTCAGATGAGATGAGTGTGGATTAGATTTTTAAGAAGAATCTGTCTTGTAATTTTTTTTTTTGAGCAGTCATTGTACTTGTGTAATGTGAATGTACAGTATGAGATATTGCTATATTATATATGTATGTATCTAATAAATGCTGCTTTGTTTATTGCTTTGATTGATGCACTTTCTTAAGTAAATACAGTAATTAACTATTTGATATAAGGGAGTCATGTCGGGGGCAGCACAGTGGTGCAGGAGTTTCACATGCTTTTCTCATGTCCATGTGGTTTTCTTTTAGGTTCTCTAGTTTCTTCCAGAGGTTTGTAATTGTAAAAAAAAAAAAAAAAATTGTACTCAAGTAAAAGTACTGTTACTTCAGAATAATATGACTCAAGTAAAAGTAAAAAGTAGACATCCAAATAATTACTTGAATAAGAGTAAAAAAGTACTTGGTGAAAAAACTACTCAAGTACTGAGTAACTGTTGAGTAACGTCTGATTTATTTTTTAACACGACAACAATCAGAGAGACAAAAATACAAAATAATCTTTAGGCAAATTATGGCTCATCCAATCAATAAAATAAATTAAAATTAATTACAAAATAGCTTAAATTAAAATAATTCAGGTAAATTCAAGTACTTAATAAATAAAATAATAAGAATAATAAATAAATATGCACAAGTAACACAAATTTCCAAACCTTTATACTTTTTTACCAGGCAGAACTACAACGAGGCAGCCCATAAATTCTCATTTACATTTACAGCATGTGACAGACGCCCTTATCCAGAGCGACGTACATAAGTGCTTAAATCTCTAACATTGAATACATTAATGCTGGCTCATTAAGTTACATACTTAAGATACCATGAGTTTAAAACATTTGTTCAAAGTTACAGTGAAAAAGTGTCAGGTTTTTTTGTTTGTTTGTTTGTTTTTTGAATGCAAAAGATAAGGAAAGAAGTGCTAGTTGAAGTGTTTCCTGAATAAGCAGGTCTTCAATCTTCATTTGCAGAGGACGGTTTGCGTTCATAGGTAAACCTGCCAGCAGTGTGTTGCAGTAATCCAGTCTAGAAATGACAAGAGACTGAACAAGTACCTGAGCAGCCTGTGTGGACAGAAATGGCCGAATCCTTCATAATGTTCTCATAAACTGTGTGTGTGTCTCCAGTGACAGAACAACAGAAGGAAACACACACACACACACATTTCATTTCTTTTGTGTTGTGATTGTTGCACATTTGATGCCTTGATGAAAGGGCAATAATAATGAAATACATCTCTACTCCTTTAATTAATTTCAGGAAGCCTCTAGTACTTTCCTTAGTTTCAGGTAAGCTAAAGCTTCTGGTTGCAAAGCTGTTTTTGTTTCTCAAAATATCTTCCTTCATGTTCATCAGAACAAAGAAATTTATACAGGTTTGTAACAACATGATGACAGAATTTTCATTTTGAGTGAACTATCCCTTTAAATATGTGTGTTCGGCGCTGCAAGAAACGACACGTGTGACCTCATCTGTTTGTCGGCTTCTTTCTTGCGGCGCTGAGTAAAGTTGAGCACATAAACTAACTAACTAACTAACTAACTAACTAACTAACTAACGCGTCCCGCCGCTGAGATTGAGTATAGTAACGTGACGAGACTGCACAACTACGTTTGATTGGTGAAACACAGTCACGTGGTAGAGCCTTAGCGGAAGTTTCTCTATCTGTCAAAATAAAACATTAAAATTGATGCGTAGAATACCAAAGAGGTAAAAAGAAAAGTAACGAGCTCATTGTAGCCCAATGTACCGGAGTAAGAGTACAGTTTCTTCTTCACAAATGTACTCAAGTAAAAGTAAAAAGTATAGTGTTTTAAAACTACTCCTAGAAGTATAATTATTTTTAAAAACTTACTCAAGTAAATGTAACGGAGTAAATGTAACTCGTTACTACCCACCTCTGGTTTTTTCCCACTCTTCAAATCAAAATGGTGGATTATTTGGTCACTTTCTATTACACTTAGGTGTGTATGTGCGTGTACCTTGTGATTAATTGACATCACACAGCATTCCCAGTTTGGCTCACCATCAACCCTGACCAGTATAAAGAGTCTGTTTCTGTAGCTACACTATTATGTGGCATGTATGTAACTTGTAAAAAATGATTATTAAATTAAAAAGTGTAACACAAGTGTTAAATTCTTTGTTATGGATCTGTTTTAATGAATAAAAAGCACAAGAATTACCTTATTTTTTTATTTATTACAATTTGTCTAGAGAAACTGTTTTGGCCACTAATACAGAAATGCATTAAATTACCACTGCTTTTTTAGTAGAATATTTATTTATACACCTGGTAACTACCTGCATTTACAATTATATGTGTTCATTTCTAAGTGTGTAATATATTTAATATCTATTTAATGTCTACATTTAATATACATTTAACATATCTACATTTACATACTATAGACACACACAATACTAGTTTAGCATGGGATTGAATCTGGAAACGATATAAATTATTTACATAATGCTATTATATTTGAATAGCATTATATTATAGCATTATAAATATATATTTATAGCATTATATTTAAAACACTTTTGCCCTTACTGTACCAGTAACAGTAAATCGACCTATCTGACATTTTCAATCAGTATAAACAAATGAATAATTTTATATTTGTTCATCAGTTATGGAATCTAAATAATGTCAACATATCATCCATGCTAGACTAAATCTGTCCATATGTACATAACGTACAAGTTATTAGCAAGTGGCAATATAAAAGAAAGAATTTTTTTTTACACAGCATTCAATTTTTATATATTAAATATTATATAGTGGTTAGCACGTTCGCCTCACACCTCCAGGGTCGGGGTTCGATTCCCGCCTCCACCTTGTGTGTGTGGAGTTTGCATGTTCTCCCCGTGCCTCGGGGGTTTCCTCCGGGTACTCCGGTTTCCTCCCCCGGTCCAAAGACATGCATGGTAGGTTGATTGGCATCTCTGGAAAAATTGTCCGTAGTGTGTGAATGAGAGTGTGTGTGTGTGTGTGCCCTGCGATGGGTTGGCAGGATACAGGGTGTATCCTGCCTTGATGCCCGATGACACCTGAGATAGGCACAGGCTCCCCGTGACCCGAGGTAGTTCGGATAAGCGGTAGAAAGTGAGTGAGTGAGAGTGTTTGTGCTGCCGTGCTATTTCCTTTATATTCCAGTATCAGAGCTTAGCACAGCTTGCAATTTCATATAAACCAAAGATGCAGGTGCTTCTTTCTTAATAATGATGTTTTGAAGTAGAAGGCTTGCTTTACATGAATACATGAGTACAGGAAATGTGTACCTTTGAATGTGAGTTCATTAAGTGTGATTGAGATAATAAGCGGTGAAGCTGCATTCCTAAAGGTCATCTATAATGATGTGCAGTGCACACTATAGTGAAGAGTATGAATAGCTTTGATATCTATGTGGACAGTGATTACACAACGGGACTCAAACCTTTCTGTGTGTCAGATCTCAAAGCTTATGCAGGTTTGCACTTTTCAAACATGATTATTTTTCACTAATATACAGTAGTGTACGTCAAATGTGATAAGAATAAAGGATTTACACACATACATGAATTACAAATTTGTCACGTGCACCTCTGTACCTGCTACGTAATTGAACTTCTCTGCTCCTTAGACAGTTCCCACATCACATGTTCGATCCCAGTCTCTGTACTTCTTATGCTGTGTTCACACATACAGTGAAGTGCAGAAACAAAGCAACCAAACCATTTTAGATTCAAACGCCAAATCTCCCCCAGAATGTTTCATTTTAGCTTATAGAAAACTGATATAGCGTGGTAGTTGTTCCACCCATCGATAAACATTATTACTATGGCAACTAGTAGTAGGAACACCTACTGGCAACTTCATAGACTGATGACTTAGAGAAATAAAATCAGTACATATGTGAAGGTAAAATAATAAGACACACCTGTATCCAATCGCATGCACCTTTTTTTACGATTCTGTTTATACATACTGTATATATAAGATCCACTTCTTAACCCTTCACCTCCTCCTGCACCCTCCCATCTGACTGCTGCTTACTTTGCTGCCTTCTTTAATGAAAAGAATTCTCAATCACTCTTACTCTTTCCTTAGCACGTTCTCCTCATTCTGCAGAAGAGATTCTGCATAATATCTGCTTCACCAATCCCAACACAAGTCCCAGACCATCTCACACGTTCTCCTCAGCTTTATCCTTAATATCTGGACAGCTCTACCAGTTTTCTCAGTGAGGTTATGCCCTCACATGGGTTTTCCTACCATTGCCATGTCGATGACAATCAACTTATCCTCTTCTTTCTTCTCTGACATTCATGTTTCAGAGCCAGATCTAAGCATACATTTGGCAGACATTTTTCTGATGGATCCCAGCAAGACTGAGCAGCTGTACATCCCTCTAGATCCATAACCATAACAGGAGCTTGTGATCTCCTTCGACAATATTCAGACCATATCATCTAATAATGTTTGTGTAGTTCTGGAAAACCAACTATTCTTCGAAGATGTTCCTTCAGGTTTTTTCAAGTGGACCCAACATCACTCAAGATACAAGGAGGACATGCTTCTCTGTCCTAGCACCCAGGCATATCCTGGCTCTCTGTTGGTCTTCAACCAAAACAACATTAAAAATTAAAAAATCAGTTTTATCTGTTTTCTTTCAGATTCGTTCTAACCTACTAGAATAGCTTGATTGTGTTTTTTAGCCCCCGATCTAGTGAACTAGTCTAGTGAACTGATAATAAATACTTGCTTGACACTAAATAAATACTTGTAATCAACCTGAAAGTTGTCCTTAAATTGCTAGATTTAGAATCTCAATCTCTTCTAATTTCTTTTTTCATCTTCAGAGACTTCATGCACATGCCTGTCCATTAAAGGACACTGTGCACACATATACATTCACACACTCATTTACACCTAGGGGCAATTTAGAATAGCGAGTCCACCTACTGATGTGTGGGAAGAAACTAGAGGCATGAGGAAAACATATGAGGTGTACATAAAGTGTGTCTTAGCTCAAAATCAAACCAGAGACTTTAGAGCTTTTGATGCTACATGCTGACGATCTCTTATAACAAACAAAAAATTCAATAGCTTAGATGCAAGATTGCACATCATCTAGCTTATTGAACAGTGGATCCGCAGCATTGTCATGGCAACCAAATTTACATCTGAAGCATTAATTTAGCTCAGTACAACAAACAACAGGCAAGAATCATTGTGTTTTCCACAACCACTCGCATTCCAGCACAAGTACTCTTCAGGCTTCACAGCCAAATGTGCTTGATTTATATTTATATCAGAATCCTGCATATGGGAAAGAGTTTTATTCATGTGATTGGAAGTCAGCCAGTGAATCCATATCTGCTAAAAAAAACAACAAATGCATTTATGATATAACCAATCTGGTCGTATTTGCAGACCTTGCCTCTAAGCACATTTTTTCCTTTTTCTCAGGGAATTGATGATGCAGGAGACAAGCGCAGCTCAAATTGGTCTTTAATCATTCTTCTTTTCCTAGTCATTTTTAAACCAGTGTTTAGACTTCATGTTTCAGCCCTAACACTGACGTTGCCATGGCACACTATGATGAACGGAAGCTGCAGTTCATGGTCGCTTGGAACAATTAGAAGACATTAATTCATCATCATAGCCTTAAATAATACGTTTGCTTAAATCTCTCTACTTTGAAAATGCATTATTTGTATTAATGAATTATTATAGAGCTTTCAACTTTCTATGACGTTTTCCTGTGTGTTTATTTTTGCGGTTGTAATTTTGTTTGTTTGTGCATTTATGCATTTTATGCATTTGTTTGTTTGTGTTTATGCATTCTGCTGTCATGGACACATATAAAGAACATGCTTATTTGTCAGATGCTATGGCTGGGAAACATCAACAACAACAATTATTCATTCATTCATTTTCTACCGCTTATCCGAACTACCTCGGGTCACGGGGAGCCTGTGCCTATCTCAGGCGTCATGGGGCATCAAGGCAGGATACACCCTGGACGGAGTGCCAACCCATCGCAGGGCACACACACACTCTCATTCACTCACACAGTCACACACTAGGGACAATTTTCCAGAGATGCCAATCAACCTACCATGCATGTCTTTGGACCGGGGGAAGAAACCGGAGTACCCGGAGGAAACCCCCGAGGCACGGGGAGAACATGCAAACTCCACACACACAAGGTGGAGGCGGGAATCGAACCCCGACCCTGGAGGTGTGAGGCGAACGTGCTAACCACTAAGCCACCGTGCCCCCCAACAACAATTAAAAAATACTAAATAAAATATAATAATAATAATAATAATAATTAAGGATACACACACACACACACACACACACACACACACACACACACACACTGAAACCGATGTACCAGCTTGGGATGTGCACAGCGAATGATCTTATAGGATTCGATTCTTCTGAACTATTTGATTCTGCTAGAACGGTCAGCATGGATAATTCTTGATTCGTTTTGATACTTCTGACTCACTCAGAAGAATCATTCAAAGGAATCACTTTCCGCACGAGTCTCCGAGCTTCCAGCTTTGGCCTGAAGCAGGATCAGTCTGTCAGTAACATTAAAAATGAACCGGCTTTTCGGTAGAAGCAGGAACCAGGCGCCTCCCAACCTTTCGGACTGTATCGGAAATGTGAGCCGTTTCTTAAATTGCTGTGTGTCTTGTAGTCTAGTGCGGTGTTGCATTGCATCGTGAACACCAGGGCACTGATGCTTCACTCATGATGGCCGCCGTTTCAGATCGATGCTCGAGCCGAGGTGATGGAGAAGAAGATAGCGAGGATCGACACAGAGCTCATCAAGTACAAGGACCAGATGAAAAAGATGAGAGATGGTCCAGCCAAGGTACATAAACACCCATAAACAGTGTTAATGCATGCAAGCTCACGCATTTGTCCTGCACAATCCATCAGGAATAAATGCATTGATGTATTAACTCTGTTTTACAGAATGCAGTGAAACAGAAGGCAATGAGGGTTCTCAAGCAGAAGAGGCTGTGAGTGTCGGTATTATAATGAAGCATACTGGCTTCATAGATTTATCTGTTAATGGTCTTTATGTTTACTGTCACTGTAACATGATGTAAGATTTCAGGTAAAGGGGAGCTGCTGACCATTATTGAAAATCAAAATAAATTCTTTATGTTTATATGCACTTATTAGAAATGTTTAAGAAAATGTACACATAGTTGACCCTAATATCCAGACTTACATTTTTATTTCAATTTATACAATCGAGGGTTAAAGGCCTTGTTCAGGGGCCCAGCAATGGCAGCTTGGGGATTTGAACCCATGAACTTTCAATCAGTAGTCCAACACCTTAACCAGTGAGCTGACACATCCCACATCTGTAGTACACTGACCTAGGTTTGAGAATATGTTTCCAAATAAATAATTTGTTCATAATAAACATATACCTGATTTACATTGCAATATATTATAAATATATGCCAAAATTTATGTTTTGAAAAAAAAAAAAAATTGCATGTTCTACAGTGTTTTTGTATTACTTGTCTATATGATTACTGTATATATATATATATATATATATATATATATATATATATATATATATATATATATATAATGCAAAACGACAAATTGTTGTATATTATTAATGTCTAAAAATAATAAAAATAGCCTGTCGTTAATTAATGAGGACCGCTGCTTTCTTGCATGGCTGGAGTCCAACACAATGTGCTGATTCCTTCCCCATTAACACACCTATTGAGATTGATTGCTTGATTCCATCGATTAACTGCTAAACCTCATAGTGAGCTAATGAGTTTGGTGTAATCGAGCATATGTAAATCATCTATGCTGGGCTGTGACTGAGAAAAACACGCAGCTGGACACCTGTTGTACTCTGTAGTGTATCTGATATGGGTTTCCTTCTTTATCCTGTTATGTTAAAGATATGAAAGCCAAAGAGATCAGCTTGCCCAACAGTCCTTTAACATGGAACAGGCCAACTACACCATTCAGTCATTAAAGGACACCAAAACAACCGTAAGCCTGTTTCCTTTGATACAACTAACTTGTCTCAAGTCTCCAGGTCTAGTATAATCAAATATGTTGAATAAATTTGTTACCACAGATGTGAAGCTAAGCTAATCTAAATGTGATAAAGATTACATACAAAAAATGAATGTGTGGTTTATAGCATTTTAATTGTTCTCTTATAGGTTGAAGCTATGAAGACTGGAGCTAAAGAAATGAAAAAAGCCTATAAGCAAGTGAAGATGGATCAGATTGAAGTATAACACAGTTTATAATATTCTGTTACACATAAATGCAAATTACTAACTAAATAATATATTCCTCATGTATTTTGTCTTGTATAAAGTTCTGTGGATTATAGAATTTCACCAAGTTATAACATAATTATGACTGTGGGTGTGTGTGTTTGTGTGTGTGTGTGGAGTGGGGGGGGTCCGTTTTAAGTCTATTGTTAAATGAATTCTGCTTATATCCTACTGAGCTTATGCTTGGCTATTAGGACTTACAGGACCAGCTTGAGGACATGATGGAGGAAGCCGGTGAGGTGCAGGAAGCTTTGAGTCGCAGCTATGGTACACCAGACATTGATGAAGATGAACTAGAAGCAGGCATGTTGTATCTAGGCATATCTGTGAATTAGAAGTTGTTCGTTCTTAGTTCACAGCTCACTGTGTTTGGTTTTGCTTCAGAACTGGATGCCCTGGGAGATGAATTACTGCTGGACGATGACAGCTCCTATCTGGACGAAGCCTCGTCTGCACCCTCCATCCCAGAGGGCATACCAAGTGACAGCAAAACAAATAAGGTTACAATCATATCAGTCAAGTCTGAATGTGTTTCTTCATCCCTTAGCATACTTTTATTTTACAACATGTTTGACTGTAGTAACACTTTACTTTATGACTCTTGTGAAACTGTCTGTATTGAAACATTCCTAATTAGATATAAGCAAATATATGGAGTATATATGATATATAAGTATATATGCATACTGTACATACTGTGATATTTTTCTGTTTCTCAGGATGGTGTTCTAGTGGATGAGTTTGGATTGCCACAGATTCCAGCCACATAGACCGGGATGAACAATGCAGATCTGTTTACTGAAGATCGTTTTAATAATTTTATTATCAAGGGTGTTTTGCCATGGCATGCTTTTCTAAAGAGCATTTGCTAATTAAGCATGTGACCTTGTATTTCTCTGTTTCGATTAATATGTTGGTCAACAGTATATATTTTTTTGCTGACACATCTAGTAAATAATCTTCATCATCTCATCATCATCGTCTTCATCATCAACATCATCATCAGCATCCTTTATCCACTATATTTATATATAGTGAAATCAGATTGCTAATAAATAAATCACAAACATGTACATAAGAACATACTAGGATACCTGTGTGCTTATTCATGATGTCAGAGTTTAGTCATTGTTGAGTATTTAACTTTTCCAATCTCTTAAAAACACCAACATTTTATTTCGGGGCTAAAAATGGTTATTTATCGACAGGTATTTGCTTGTCATTTTTACTGTTATATTTTTACGAAATTAGATGTTGGATTGCTTTATTAATTTATATTGATTTTGAGATATTTCCTTGCAGTCATTCATTTTATTATATGTCACATACACAGTTCTGGTCAGTATGCAACTTGCAGTAAAATGAAAACCCAGCCACTCCTTCTAGACTGTAAATATAAATAAACACAATATAAGTTCTTCATATAAAAAAGGAATGAATAGAAATAATAAGACAGAAAAGGATGAATGTAATAGAATGTAAGGTTGTTTACGTGTTACATGTACTAGCATGTTGTGCGATTACGTTAAATGTAGTAATGGTACAGAGTGCATTGTGCAGAGTTTTAATGGTGTAAATGAGTGTTTTGTGAGATGGACATGTCCATACTGAGGAGTCTGAGGGAAGAAGCTCCTCCTGAAACTCTCAGTTTTAGTCATTAGAGAAGGGAAGCGCTGAACTGATTGCATTGAGATGAACATGCTGTTCCCATTATGGGTGGAGTCTTTGATGATTTTACAGCCCTGGTGCTTCATCTTCAGTTGTACAACAGAACAGTTAGGTGAAAACAAAATTGGAGTTGCACTAACTTTGGTGCTTATAGTGATACAGCAGGTAGTGTTTCCTCTTCCCAGTCCAAGATTTTTTGTTTCAATACTGAGTTGATTGTTCTCCACACGTCTGGATGAGTTTCCTCCCGGGCCCTCTTGTTTATTTCCACCTAAAAGGCGGATTTGCTACTTTAAATTGCCCCTATGTGTGTGTATGGTACCCTGAGGGTTGTATTTTTGTTGCTGGGATAGGCTCTGGATCCACTGTTACCCTGACTGGCTACTGGAAATGAGTGAAAACCTAGAAATAAATATGCTCAGCCTGGTGGTGCAGTGGGTCACAGCTCCAGATCCCCTGGTTCATTCCTTATTTCTGCTACCTGCTCAGTGGAGTTTCAGATATTCTCCCTGAGATACAGCATTCTCTGCGTTCTCTGATTTCACTGATTTCATCTCCTAAAACATTCCAAATGACCTTTAGATGTGTGTGTGTGTGTGTGTGTGTGTGTGTGTGTGTGTGTGTGTGTGTGTGTGTGTTGTGTGTGTTGTCTGTGTGTGTGTCTGTGTGTGGTCTGTAATGAACATTTAGGGTGTAAAACAGGAAAAGAAAAGTATATAAATGGTTATAAAAGGTTATTACATGTCAGTGAAGCCCATAACACAGTTGTCCACTGGGTGGTAGTGTGAGACAAACGATGGAAAGGCATGCTTTTACATCACATCCGGTGTCCCTGCCGGTCCACTGCTATTGTGTGGAGATGGCGGACAGCACAATTACAGTGACAGTTGCTCATGGTAAACACTGTTATCTAACGGCTTTTGTCTTTATAGACATATATATTTACTTTTTTAATATCTACACCTTAACTGTTAACGACCTAAAGACGGAAGTTAGCTAATTATAGTGTAACTGTTGTAGCCGGCTAGTTAGCGACTAGCCCAGGATTTGTGTTTATATTTTTGTGTTTTGAGTCTTTTTTTTTTTTTTTTTTTCAAAATTCGTAGATTCTGTGCGTATCTTTTTTTTTCCCATGAAAAAGATATAACCATGACATCCGTGTTTGTTTCTCAGGAAGCTCCAAACACAACATCACACTAACAGAACAGGATGGAAAGGAGCCAATACTTAAAGACCTGTCAGAAGCTCTGGCCCAAACCACTGGAGTACCACAGGCTTGTCAGAAAATAATATTTAAAGGTAATAATATAAATAACATTCCTTTTTTAGCCTTGTTTTGGCATATAAGTTTAACACGAGTCTTTTAAAGAAAAGGCAGAAAATTAGGTCTTGCATTTATATATATATATATAAATGCAAGACCTAATTTTCTGCCTTTTCTTGAAAAAGTATATATATATATATATATATATATATATATATATATATATATATATAATGCAATACCTCATTTTCATTGTATATATTTATTTATTTATATCTTTTATTTATATATTAATATAACATATTAATATTTATTTATGTATATATTTTATTATATATAAAGTTATTATATATATGTGTGTGTGTGTGTATATATATATATATATATATATATATATATATATATATATATATATATATATATATATACTTTTTCATTGATATATATATTAATATATTATTTATTTTTATTTATTTATTTATTTTTGCTGTAGGGAAATCCTTGAAGGAAATGGAGGAAAGTTTGTCCAGCCTTGGAATAAAGCAAGGATGTAAACTTATGATGATTGGAAAAAGGGTAACGTCTTTATATAAGTAATCTTTAGAAAGAGATCATCTTTTAAAGGTTTATTGATTTAAATGTTTTCCACTTTCACTTGCTAGAATAGTCCAGAGGAGGAGGCTGAACTGAAAAAGCTGAAAGACATCGAGAAGTCTGTGGAGCAAACAGCCAAGAAGTTGGAGAAAGTGCATGGTGAACTGACCGGACTGAAAAATGCATGTATTCATTCTTTTCAGTGTGAATGCTTGTAGATTCCTCATCCTATATTCTGTGTTTATTTCTTGGTGTTGCTTATTATTCATTTTTTTATTATTATTTTATTAGGGCTTTTTAGCAAAGGATCTACAAGCTGAAGCGCTTAATAAATTGGACCACCGAGTAAAAATATCTGCTGAGCATTTTATGAAAATCCTTGAGGAGCTTGATTCCATGGTAATTATTTTTTAGTTTGCATACTTATTTTGTTTGGTCTAGTATACCGAAAGGGACAGCTTGACAACTCACTATGAAGTTTTTTGGGGTTTTTTTTTTGGTTTAAAATTTTCTGACCAGGAAAATTTCTTTCTCTCTCAGCCAAACTAGAGCAGCTCTGAAATGCACCTATTGCTTTAAATGGCACTTGCAACACACACTTTATAACTTGGTTATATCTTTTTTTGCAAAGATTTTTCTGGTATAAACCACTTTTCTGGAAGTGTGTGTAGCATTGGTGCACTTATTTATCTCATTTGCAGGGATTTAAAGCTTTTCTCTTTGTTTAGAATCACGTGAGTCTGAAATCAGACCAATGCTACAGGGGCACCAGCAGCAATCACAGATTACTAACACTCACTCATGCTATGTGACGCAAGTCTTGTGTATATGCATCCCTAAGAATATTCCAAACAAATTGTTTACATCCAGTACTTTGAGGAACATAATGCGAGCACAACCTTCTCATTCAGATTAACACACAATATTATGTACACATCATAGTTAATGAATAATTCTAATGCAAATTTCTCACTTTATTTGCAGACTGTACCTGAAAATTTTAATGACTGTAGGATGAAGAAAAAAGGACTTGTAAAATCTGTACAGGTATGGGTGGATTTTTATACGTATATAGTTACAACTTGACCCACTGTTTAAGTGATCATAGATCAGTATATCAAATCTAATTTGTATTTTTTCCCCTCTTACAGGGATTCCTTGCTCAGTGTGACAAAATTGAAGCCGGCATATCGGATCATCTGGCAAAGATTCAGAACAAAAACTTAGCCTTGACTGAATAACGGGAAGTTAACAACAGCGATCACATTAATATTTGCTCTGTGAGCGACTGAGGAACAATCACACTGAGCTTCAATACTGGAGCAGGTTCAACAGTGTTTATTTATGTATTCGTCCTTTAAAGGGCAGCTTAAATCCTGTCGCAGTGATCTGGAGATTAAAAGGTGTAAACTGATGCAGAAAATTAAATAGGTCATTAATTATGCCAAATCACATCATCATGTTTGTGTAAATTATTTTGCTGTGGGCAATAAAATGTTTGTTCTTTTATGATGCCTTCAATATTAATCAACAACTACTCATGTTTTCCTTTCCTACTCAAGTTAAAACTTTAAACCTGCAAAACATTACATTTGTTCTTTAAGTGGTTTAATAACTTTTGGAATATTGTAAAAATCATCTGTATCTATAGACACCAAAACCAATATACCAAATAATTACATGAATGCTCTCTTTGTGTCTGTGCAGTTTTCCTCTGTGTTGTCTCAGTTTCTTCCCAGCTCCCACAACATACAGTACGTGTAGGTGGACGTTGCCTAAATTGCCTCTACAGGTGTGAAACGTGTGTGTTTGTGTGTGTGTGTTTGTGTGTGGTGTTTCCCATGATGTTGGTGTTTTCCTGCCTCTTTGGATATCCACCATGACCAGAAAATACATCAATGAACAAATTTGTCACAAAAAAAAAAAAAGATTGAAACATTTCATATTGGTTACAAAAAATACATATTTACTCATTGCGTAGAAGTAAATTATTAATGCTAAGTATCCTAATTCAGCGTTAAATGTAGGATAAAAACAGACCGGCTGTGACATTTGATCTAGATGTTCAGGTTTAAGTTTAATAAACTAATACAGTAATAAAGGATGTTAGACTTCGGAAGCAAAGTTTACTTGTCTAACTAAGGAATAACATTCTGTAGTCCTAATCCTGTTTAGTCAGATTTGTTTAGCTGTTTTACTTTACACAGATGTCTGTGTTTACACTGATACGATAACACTCTCTTTTCATTACAGCACCATATCCATCTTTTATTTCATTGTATTCGTTCCAATGAATAATTCAATAACTTACAACATGAGCTGCGTCTTAATATAACACAAAAATAAAACCAGTTATCTTGGGCTAGCAAAAGGGCTAATGTTTTAAATAACCCGCTGTATTACATATGTAGACGGGTTTTCTAAACCTGTACAAATACAGTCATGTGTAAGATGGTTAAAGCAGGATATGAGAGAAGGGAATTGTTTGTAAGGAATTATTTTTAGTGATTATTTAATCGGACATGTCGAATCTGGCGCGTGACACCTAGCATTTTAGCTAAGCTGAACTTTATTAGCTGATTTTTTTCCCCCTCCAAAACACGTTGAGGCCGAAATAAAAGTTCCATGTTGTTAGAAGCAATTTTCAAACAAACTTGGACTGATTTATGGTTAATGAGGTGGGGTTTAAACGGTGTGCCAGGCCACATACCCTGGACTGAATCTGGCAACCTTGCAAGTGTCCGTGTCCCTGTAGGCTAAATTTAACGCTCCGCTCGCCATACAAGGTCGCGCTGCTCTCCACCGAGTGTTCAGCATTATTTTTGGCCTCTGTGCTCCCGCACTCCGCTCTGCTCCCCCGCACCGCACCGCACCGCTGCCTTGCCCGGATTTTGGCCACTTTTGGAGTCGAGTCACTTCTATCTTACTTTTTTGTCCCCTCTCTAAAATTTGGAGTTTGGTAAGAAACTGCATTTTATTTCCTTTCAATGACTGTCTTCTTGTGTTTTGATTAGCCTTAATGACAAAACATAATGATCTGGGATTAATGTTGTGTTACAATGTCTTGTATATATATGCTTACTGTTCTTCTGATTGAATTTGCCTGATTTTAGAAGTTGGAATTTGTTACAATAGCCTTTAGTTCATATTCACCTGTTATCCACTTTATGTTGTATTAGATTAAAAGAGTAATTACTAGAATATTGTTATAAGCACCACCATAATAGGTGTAGATTGGCAGCCAATCTAGTTATCCAGTTTAGATAATACTCTCCTAGATCCTTCTCGTGTATGAATGAAATCTGATGAATCTTTCTTCAACACTGATTAAGTCTAAATGAATTTCTGTACTATTTTTAATCCTTGTGGGTTTGTTGTGAACCAATAACAAGTCAAATTTCTGAATAAAATCTTATTAGGCATTTAAGGTATGCACAACGCAATGCGTTCGGTCTGAAATGCAAAATAGGCCTTTAGCCTAACATTTGAATTGATCATTTGATATTGAAAATGTTCATGTCTTGACCCAAATGTGATGGAATTGACCCTTAGTTAAACTACAAGTGCACCTAAAGCAACAAATCGAGGAGAAAACAGGCCTCCGGGATACTCGGAAATCAAGCTCGAGTCAATCCAAGATCCACTCAGGATGTCAGGATCCGTACAAGTGCAGCAACAGGAGCTGCAGCGGCGGAATCTGGAGACTAAGTTTGAAAGCAGCTACCACCAAAGCTCGCTGTCGTCCTTTAGCCACCAGACGTATGCAGCTCACATGAGCAGCATGGGGTAAGAGGAGCCAGTGGTGACATGTCACTGTGCTCTTCCTGGATGTGTGCTGACTGGTAGACTAGCACCTGGAAAGCTACCTCACACTACTGCTGCTTTTTAATCATGGCGCCTTTAACCGGCCTAGAGGCTTACATGCTTATATATAACAACTGGTCTTCCTTACTTATCCTTACACGTTGCTCAGGATAAGACCTCTCTTCTAAACATTATATAAAGACAAGGGAAAAAGTTGTTTCCTGTGTATTGTTGGTCTTTCAGCCTAATCCGTGTGGCAAGATTATATGTAAGACCCTTTAAGCAAAGTTTTCTTGGCTAACCAAGTAACAATTTAACGATGAATGGCTACCGAATGGATAGAGTTAGTTTTGTGAATAATTATGTAATTTTATTTCAGGTATATGTATATTGATTAGCATTATAACTTCTTTGTAATGAAGTGCAAGTGTAATGCTTGATTAAGCCATGCTCCAGACCCTATTGGTCAAGTTCAAATCGATTCGGCTGAGTTTTATTTATATATAGCTTTTAATAATACATGTTGTCACAGTGTAGAGGAGACACTGGCAAGGAAAAACGTCCTCAGACGACGGGAGGACGAAACGATAAGAGAAACCAGACTCAAAAGTGAACCCATTCTCATTTGAGTGGCACTGGATAGTGCGATTATAAATCATTACCCTTATACAAGTGTATACTATAAAGTTGAGCAGTACTTAGTGTGTCGAAAGGATACTCAGAATGAGCTGCATGTTGTTCATGATTACAGCAGCAGTTCCTAAGTATAATAATACACTATCTAGGTGAGATAAATTGGAAATAAACTGTACTTGGAAAGTATAATCTTTAGGGTATCCACAGCATCGGTTTAGGTATCTGTGCAGTCATACGCATAGTTTTCTCTAAGTTGCAGGGTTATGTAAGCCTAGAGCTTTTACAGTATACTGATGAAAAAATATTACATTCTTTGCTCTAGTTTTGTCCTGCAGACAAATATATTACTGTCCATCTTGGATATTGATACAAAGATACGTTGATTTCTTTATTTGTGTTGTGCATCATATCCTAAAAGTACATTCAGCATTAACAGATTTCTGAACTAGGACAAGACTTTAAGTCTGTCGAGAAACCGATGCTCTTAGTTACATTTTGAATTTCCAAGAGTTTTATGACTATAAATCATCACATGCTGAATGTGTAATAATAAACTGTAATACTGTCAAATCAGATTCTTTTAACTTAAATTTTTATTGCTATTAACCTGTTAAAAGCTTTTGTCTAACAAATGGCTTCCTTCAATAAGTAAAGTGATTTAGTTCTTCATAGTTCTCCATGACCTAACTAGAGGAGGAAATCGAACCTCTCTGCTGTAAAGAAAAAATAAGCCAAGGTTATTAATGTGTCTCATTGCTATATGTAGCTCGTGAGAGGGAAATGTAGAGGCTTATGATCCCTGTTACTGTACAGCGACTGTACAGCCACTTTATCACTTGGTATTGTAAATATGTGTAAAAATGAGAAGGACACAAAGTGACTCAGATGCTGTTTTGTTTTTTTTAAAACTTCCAGAAAAAAATCATTTGACATATATACTTTTGGATCGGTTCGTCTTTATTACAAGATTACGGAAAACTTCATCATATAAATCCCGTCAGATTCTGTGATAAAAGCTTCGATTGCAGGGTGTAATAGCAGATGAAGTGATGCTGAGAATAAATACAATTCGAATTGCTGTGATCCTTCTCGGTAATAAGGTTAGTGCTGAAGGCTGGTGTAGTCCAGAGAGAAATTGTGACACTGTGAAGGATGAAGAATGAATCTCCACAGATAGCAGAGCTTTGTGCACAGCAGGATCTGTTTGTCAGCACATCAACAGTAGGAAGCCCATAATACCTCTGGCAGGTGGAAATATGTGACAGGACTATTTACATGCCTCCAGATTTATCTCCTGCTTCCATCCAATTCAGACGGCTAAAACAACAAACTTTTACGTGTAGAAGTGCAATGTGTAAAGAGGAGGATTATGAGTTAATGAGTTAATAAATCCTCAAAGTTTAAAACGAGTAGCAACATTATATTGAATAGTAAATGTTTACGTTGTTTAGGCTAGTCTGTGCCAACTAGTTAGATTTGCTTTAAAATGTGGAAATGATTCAGAGTTGAATACAGTAAGGCAATAACCATATAACCAAGCCTTTATTTTAACCCGTGTAAGGTTACAACAGGCCTGTGTACAAGACAATGGACCTCATTTACTACAGCAGATACAAGCAATTTTTCTTTGTTTATTATTTGTACTTCTTAAAAATCCATTTAGGAAAAAAAGTTTGTATCCTATGAGTGCCCCTGATTTTCTGTAAGTTTATAGTCAACCTTCAAATATTATAAATGACACCGGTAATTGATATTGTATATAAGGATTGTGACGTTTGGTTTAAATAGTGTTTTTTGAATTGCATAGACAAATGCAATAAAAAAATTTATTAATGACTTGAAAGAAAGCAATCCAAAGACAAATACGTCTAGTGTCATGAAATTGGAGGTGAAAACCACCAAAAAAAAAACATGAAAGCAAGCACTACAGTATATACGATGGCTTCACCGGACAATCACAACATTAACAACAACAACAACAAAAACTCGACAAAGAAACACAGACACCAGAACTAAATTTGGATGCGAACATGGAGTTACACGAAACAGGCGCTATCATGATATCTAGCTTACGGTAGCTGAAGTGTATTATTGGGAGTTATAGCACATGCTGGATGTTTAGTAATCATTTTGTTTTTAGCTCTGTGAGCTTTGCCTTTTAAGGAGATTTGTGGGTGTCACTTATGGGGGCGATGTAAATCGGCTGTCCCCTGAACACGGTAACTAATCTGGAGGCAAAGCATTTATGTACGACTTTGCTAAAAGATAAATCAGGCCCAATAACAGCAAAATCAGTTTTTTTTTTACATTGTGTTATAGCAATGCAATGTAATGCAAGTTTTATCCCTGTGCTTCACATAGTTCAGTATTTTTAAATGTTTAACAGTTTTGCTTTTGCATAACTATAGATCAGTGTCTAATCCCATTTAAGCTTTCATTAACACACTAAACAAAATCATCAAGTAACATTAATCTTTTCATTCCATCCAAGCTGCAGGAACTGTAACATTATTGTGTGTTATTGAAACAAGTAAAAGAAAACGCTGCTAGTTTTGGTTTTTATCATATTCTGGATTTGTGGCATGATTGATTTTTTTTTTTTTAGGGTGCAAACTTCAAGCAAAAAGCAGGAAAAGAAGCTGAGCTCTATCTCCGGGTTAGCATGGATTTATTAATCAGAACAAACACAAGGATAATAGTTTTGATGAGAAATAACACTTTCTTGTGGTGTGACTGCTGTTTCTCTGTGTTTAGGGTTCATACTTCAAAGAAGAAGCAGGAGAAGAAATTGAGCTCTACCTTCAGGTTCGTCACTCAGGTTGCTATTCTTTATCAATGCAAGTTCAGGAGTATTACACTTGATAGTAAATAACACTGAATTTGTTTATTCTCTGCTGTTTGTACTGTGACTTCTGTTGGATTTTTTTGCTTTAGGGAGAAGTCTGCAAGTAAGAAACAAGAGGAAAAAAAGACTTTGTACACCAAGGAACACAAGTGCGCCTGCCTGGCACTGGACAAAGAGGAGAGTGTTATTGGATACGTGGTTCCTGTTTGTAAAAGCAGGTGGCTTTCTTTCTTATTCATTCGTTTCTTCCTCTTCCAAACATAGAATACTGGCTGAATTGTTTCAAATGTACCAAACAATGTATTAGGGTTATTTGTAAACCTACCAAATCATCTCCAGGGTCACAGTAGCTTTTGTAAAAGATAATTTGGTAGTTTTTGGAGGATTCTAATTGATTCGCTTCTTGGACTGTTAAAATGAAATGATCTGAGCTTGTATTGTCCATTAAGTCAATCAAATTTCTTTTATCAGTTATTTAGCCACACAGGATCTGATGGAGAGCCAAGAGGATGTGAAGGAGGAAGGTCTGGGCTACGTGGTCATGAAAAACCTCTTCTCCAGAGACTCTGAGTACCAGCTGAAACTGGTGAAGAAGAGCCGCAGCACAACCATGAGGGAGTCTGCAGAAAAACTGACCCTTACCAAGAAGGTCATACTTCTGTATTTGTTCTGAAGCAGATTCGTTGTAGCTGACAGTCTTTGTGTTGTGTTGTTGCCTTTCTGTTGTTACACAAGCTTTCAGGAAGAACAATAAAGGGGTTTTTCCTCAGTGACGCCATTGAGGAACCGTTTTTGGTTCCCCAGTGAAATTTTCAGTAAATGGTTATTTAAAAGAATCTGCTTTTCTTAGTGCCTTAAAGGACATTTTTCTCCTACTAAGGACCTCTTGTGCAATGGAAACGTTTCCCAAATGTTTACGTTTCTTCATAAAATCATTGACCCTCTAAGAGAACCATTTAAGAGCCAGAGTTTTTATTAATTGATAGATCTTGTTTATGCTATCTGCCCTTCAGTGATCATGTGATCAAGCAGGAAGTTAAACAAACACTGTGTTCTGCATAAAGATGTCCAAATCGTTGCTAGCTAATAGTGATTTCTACACCATGAATGAATCAGGTTGTTGGATAGCTTACATTTACATTTACAGCATTTGGCAGATGCCCTTATCCAGAGCGACATACAGAAGCGCTTAAGTCTCTATCATTGAATACATTAACTCTGGTTCACTAGGTTACATACTTAAGATACCATGAGTCTAAAACATTGTTCAAAGTTTTTTATTTATTTATTTATTTTTTATAAACATATGCAACAAACAAGGAAGGTAGTGCTAGTTGAAGTGTTTCCTGAATAAGTAGGTCTTCAACTGCCGTTTGAAAATAGCCAGTGACTCAGCTGTCAGGACCTTTAGGGGAAGTTCATTCAACCACCTTGGTGCCAGAATAGAGAAAAGTCTTGTAGTATACTTGCCTCTTACCCTGAGAGATGGTGGGACCAGTCGAGCAGTGCTGGTAGATCTGAGGGTGCGGGGTGCAGAGCGAGGAGTGATGAGGGCTTTGAGGTAAGAGGGAGATGGTCCATTTTTGGCTTTGTAGGCCAGCATCAGTGTTTTGAATCTGATGCGTGCAGCTACTGGAAGCCAGTGGAAGGATTGCAGCAGCTCTACTCTAGCCCTGTGTTTGTAGTTTTCTCATACTGGTGCACTGATGCCTCATACTCATACTGTTTATTTGGCTTCTTATTACAGATTCATGAAAAGCACGAGTTCCAGAGGAAGCTGAACACGGACAATCTGGCTCATCCTCCGGAGTTTATTGTGAAGCCGCGTGGTCAGACTGTGTGGGAGGGAAAGAGTGTGACTCTACACTGCACTTTGGCTGGCTGGCCCAAACCTCGCGTGGCCTGGTGAGGCCTCATGTTCTGTGTTTATTGCTTACCCTGACTGTTTCTTTCAGTTTGTGGAATAACTATTGATTTTATATCCATGTAAACAACATTTATCTACAAACATGCCAAAGGAAATATGATTCTACTAAAAGAATTTTTAAAAATAGATTTTCATAAAGAAATTGAGCTTAGAACTGGAAGATAAATATTTAAATGCCCTATATAAGTTCATATATTTTATTTTATTTATAAGTTTTTATATATAGATCATAACAAAAGCACAGCAAAAAAATCTGATCAAGTGAAGAATCTTGGGTAAAGGAAACATTGTCAGGTAATTCTTATTGTGAGATTATTGGATAATGAATCCAAGGCCATTTTGCTAAACATATTTACTAGTTATAAGATTTTAATTGTTTAATTTTGTTGGCAGATCATTTTGGTTCTTTTTTTGAATAAACATAGGGGAAAGGTAAAAATGTAGCAGCTCATCATGGAGCTTTTTTACCCAGCAGCCCCAGCATGTCACATGCCCATGTCAAATTACTAATCACTCGTGTGATACCTCTAATTAGCATCCCTGTAAAAGTCCTGTGTTTGATCGTCGTTGCTGTTGTCATGGTGATTTGTGATGTGTCGTGTCCATCATATCATATCATGTGTCACAGCCTCATCCTTAGACTTCAGGATTCTTTTTTTTTTCTTGATTTCATTTTGGTTGTTTTTTGTTTGCCTTGTACTTTATAACATAAGTTCTCTACACTCGCGATCACCTTCACCTTCTATTTCGTGATGTCTGCCAATAGAACCGAAGCATTTTAAGACTGAGTTTAGTAACAATATTTGGTTAAGACAAAATCCAGTGAAGAGAAACATTAGACAATATTAAAGATATCTTTACTTGCAAAGCTATATTTTTTGCCATGAGGATAAAAACATGCTTTCTTCTTTTCCTCCTCTGTGATCAGGTACAAAAATAATGTGCTCATCGATGCAAAGGCTCACGCTGAGAAGTACACTGCAGAAAGCAATTACAACATGCACTCACTGGAGATTAAAAAGTAAGAGTCTTGTGTCACTCGCCTCTTGTTTATAAACCTTACGACTTTTTAGTTACTTTGACTTTGGTGTGGAACTGATACGTGTTGTGACGGACAATATGGATGTGTTTATTTGGAGTAAAATTCATCTTGTTATTGCATTACAGCTGTGATTTCAACGACACGGCTGAATACCGTATCTCAGCACTCAATGTGAAAGGAGAGAGCTCTGCCTTTGCCTCGGTCATCATTAAAAGTAGGTGAAAACATCTAGAACATTATTTTTTTTTTGTTTTTTTAAAGTTATATGGTTTTATTGCAGTTGTCCTCGACACAAAAATGAGACGAGCACTTCAGGAAAATCTCATTCTCTGTATTATTATCATGAATGACCTACATAGGGCAAGGTGACATGGATTTGCAACATGTTTTGGTAAAAATGTTATATTCAGTACATTGTTTATGAAAAAAAATTAAAATCTAGATTTTGTAAATCATATTGTTCAGAATTTGTTTTATGACTGTAGCTTGCCTGGGGTGTGAAGAATGTATGTGTGTGTATGTGTGTGTGACTGTGTGTGAGTGAGAGACTGTGTGTGTGTGTGTGTGTGTGAGAGAGAGAGAGAGACTTTGTGTGTTTGTATGTGTGTGTGAGTGACTGTGTGTGAGTGACTGTGTGTGTATGTGTGTGTGTGTGTGTGTGTATGTGTATGTGTGTGTGTGTGTGTGTGTGTGTGTGGTGTCCTGTGATGGATTGGCAACTCATCCAGAGGATCTTCCTACTTAGGGTTTCTGGAATGACCTCCTGATCCACCATGACCCTGACCAGGATACATGAGATTAATAAATGAACACACAACTATTAGTGCTTAAATACTGTATATGAATTTTATTTTAATTAAATTGAATTGTTTTACTTATTTATATTTAATTCATTTCACATTGTACTTTTCTGAAACATCTCCTTACCTGATTGGTGGATCATTTCCGTACTCTAATGCATTATTTCCCACAGTGCAACTAATTCTTTTTCAAATGGACTTGTGTGGAGCAGGCAGGCATTTGAGTGAAGTATATTTGGAGCAGAACAGCCAGCTGACCCCTTCTCAGACTGTTCTATTTTAGGCCGTTAGCACCCTGCTTTCAGAGGTCACTTGCTTGGGTTTCTTTACAGAATAATTCAGTGGCATGTTTGTCATGATAAGGCTGAAATACAGTGCTTACACATCTTTAGAAGAGCTGTGCATTTTTTATTAGATATCACTTTTATTTCCTGTAGAATCTTAAGCAAAAATGAAAAACTTTTTTTCTGTGTATTAAAGCCTTAAAACAGGAAATGATTCTTGGCCTTTGCTCGTCTACTCGCTAGAAGACTAATACAGATCAGTTGGGAAAAAAATCACCAAAAACCTTCCTCTCTTTCTAAACGGATTACTCACTCATTCTCACTCATTTTCTACCACTTATCCGAACTATCTCGGGTCACGGGGAGCCTGTGCAGGCGTCATCGGGCATCAAGGCAGGATACACCCTGAACGGAGTGCCAACCCATCACAGGGCACACACACTCTCTCATTCAATCACACACTACGGACAATTTTCCAATCAACCTACCATGCATGTCTTTGGACCGGGGGAGGAAACCAGAGTACCCGGAGGAAACCCCAGAGGCACGGGGAGAGCATGCAAACTCCACACACACAAGGCGGAGGCGGGAATCGAACCCCCAACCCTGGAGGTGTGAGGCGAATGTGCTAACCACTAAGCCACCGTGCCCCCCCTCAACGGATTAGAGATACAATTTTTGGTTTAATTGGAGAAGATTAGACTTTTATTAAGTGGTACTGCTAATGCATTTGGGAAAATATGGGGCCCTTATTTAACAGCTGGCTAAGAGGTTAGATTTGTCCTTGGACTAACGTGACTCATGGTTTGACTGGGCGCTAATATCGTGACTGGTGTACTGTAGCAGTGTTGATGGTACAGTATGGTAGTTTATCTATCTATTGCAGAGATGCCTGAATGTGAGTTGAGAAGATTTCTTTTTATTTCTTTTTCATATTATTTAATTAATTTTTTTCTATGTTTGTCTTCTTTTTTTTTTTTTATCTTATATAAAATGTATCTATAAATAGTCTTATTATTCCTTATTAATGTTGTGTTGACAACTTTTTCGATTCCAGTGAATGCAAGTTATTTATTCTTACAGAACTGAGGTCTGAGGTCTGTTTACTTCTGTCTTTTACAGGATTTAAAGATGGAGAAGTGATTGAAAGACCCCGTAGGTTTCTAGATTTGAATCATTTATGCAAACTGTTGATTATTGTGTTTATTACACTTACTGGACATGGTATAGATCTTCAACTAAACATATACACCAAACATCTTCCACTTTAAAGGTCTAATTCTTAACTGTCTTCCTCTGCTAAGATGGTTTCAGTCCTGAGTATGG
Organism: Tachysurus vachellii; assembly: GCF_030014155.1. Lineage (NCBI taxonomy): Eukaryota > Metazoa > Chordata > Actinopteri > Siluriformes > Bagridae > Tachysurus > Tachysurus vachellii. The sequence goes on along the minus strand of NC_083466.1, from coordinate 9,215,772 downwards.
CGTCACCTTCAGGACCTCCATTATCGATAAGTTTGGAGTGGCTTTTGGCCGGGAAGGAGAGACCATGAGTTTGGGCTGCACTGTCATCATCTATCCCACTGTGAAGCGCTATCAGCCTGAGGTGCTGTGGTACAGGAACGGTGGGTAGGCACTTGATATAAAATGAGTCAGTATGCTGTTGTCTTTCAGTGTGAGATGTTTTGGATTATTTGGAACATTTTTATGAAAATCTTGCCGCTAGTCGGCTACGTGAAAACTTGATGAAGCTACTTAGGAAGCTAAAATTCCTGGCAGATTTGATAAATGTAAATCAGCCTTAACGTAGCAAGCATATACGTGACACAAATTCATGACAGTAGCACCGGCAAAACTTCATAAAATTTTACAGAGTAAAAAAACGACATTATATACAACTTATACAAATTTTTTCCAGTAATGCAGATCAGCCACTGCAGCTAACACAGATACAAGTCTTTCTCCTTTATCTCCTTTTAGATTGTCAACTAAATCTGTGTGTAACTGAAATAATAAGCAGTTTAATCATGCCTGTAAAATGTGTGCCGATTATACCGATAAATGTTATCTGTTACACACGCAGTTATATACAGTACAGTACGACATGTTTGGAATAAACGCATGTTAGTGAAGGTTCATGTTAATGAATCTTCTTATGTATACACGTAGGAGCGTTTCTAGGCTTCGAACATTCCCAGTGTAGGGAAGTACGTATGCTAAATGAATTAGTAATTACTGTATGATGCTAAGTCTAAACTCTTAATTCTGTTTTGCTTCATCGTTATCGGTCAAATCATTTGAACGTATCTATTTAATTAGGTGTTGTTCTGGAACCATCCAGATGGGTGCAGATGCAGTGGAGCGGCCAGCGAGCCACGCTCACTCTCATCCACCTCAACAAGGAGGACGAGGGACTTTACACTCTGCGCATCAACACCAAGTCAGGCTTCGACTCCTACTCTGCTTTTGTGTTCGTTCGAGGTAAAGCTCACTGTTAACCACGACACTTTATAAGGCTCCACTTGTATCATTAATGATATCTTATTCATATTCAGGTGTAAAGTTCACTGAATACAATCAATGGTTTCGGTGTATAGTAAGTTGTATGTAAAATGCTTGTTACGAATTGTTAGCACCACTTTTTTAGCCAGAGTTATGAAGTCCTGCTCTGAATATTGCAGTATTAGTCCTGCATCCCACTGCTAAACATGTACAGTGTGAAATGATGAGGTGTTAATATTTTACAGCTAGTTGCCTAGCAACAGACAACCAATCAGCAACTGAACAGTACACCATACATTACATGATATGTACAGTCACAATAACTTTGGGTCTTTGTCATTTTGCTTTTGTGCTTCTCGGGAGATTTAAGAAAGGGGTATTTATGTGGCAACATTTTTCCACACTGATGATCCAGTCATGATTGTTGATGCCACGAACACACGAATAAGAAGATTAAGAGAGGGTTTAGGAATGTACAGTGTGAAACAGTCAGGATTTATTGTTTACAATCACCTTGGATTAACCATCTATTAAGGTGGATCGTGCTATTTGAGTCAGTATCAAACAATATCATGAGTCAACAACAATAAACACCACACTGTATTGGAGTGACAATAGGGGGCGTTCTAGCAGTGTGTGTCTTGTGCCATGTGTTTTTGTTTGTATTGTGCTCTTGTGTGTTTGGTGTCTTGTGTGTGTTGTTTGTTACCTTGTCCTTGTCATTGTGTGTCGTTTGATACCAGGTGTTCTCTATTTTATATCTTTGGCTTCTGTATCTTTTTTGTATTAAAGTTGCTAGTTTTTAGTTTTTTCCCCTAATTTTTTCGTGATACCTAATTTTGATACTTTTTAATAAACCACTGTCTATCATCAATGCATTTGGGTCTGAAGTTTGATCCTCTCAGAGGAACCCGTTTCATGACAGAGGGCACCAATGTGTTATTGTATACAGCCTCATAACCATTTTAAAACATGAAGAAAACGGTGTGTTGATAAATATAAAGGTGTGTAGATAAATATCTGGTGGCCTGGTGAAATGTTCACGTCTTCTACTTTATAATGTTTTGAAAGCTGAAATTTTAAGATTTTAAAGATTTTATTCCAACTCTACCCTGAAGTCACCAACACACTGTATTCCGAGTCTATAGACTTTTATTAAACTGGCACCTTATGTACAAAATGTGATCATTGCAGATCTCCTAGTGACTTGTAGAATGGTTAAAAAAAAAATTTTTTCCCCTAGGCTGCCACACATTTACAATTTTCTATACACGGATAAAAATGAATGTAAGAATAATAATCAGCTGAAATGTATTCGATTTCGATAAATTAGGAAAGAAACGCTAGATTTATGAGAGGTTTCTTGTCTCCTTTTCTGTCTTTAAAGCTGAAGTCACCAAAAGGTTTGCAGTGAAAGAGTATCTGTCAAACATTTCCGATATTCAGACGCAATATTTTTCAAGTTTTCAAAATCAAATTTTTCTAAGAAATACTGCTGTATGACTTTATCACATGTAGTGACAACAACAAGTAAATGTGTGTATGTGTTTGTGTGTCAGATGAGGACGTGGAGGTTGAAGGGGTCCCTGTTGCCCCTCTGGATGTAAGGTGTCAGGATGCGAATAAGGATTATGTGGTGGTGACCTGGAAACAGCCTGCGGTTGAGGGCAGCAGCCCCATCCTGGGCTACTTTATAGACAGGTCAGTGTGTGTGAGCAAGTCCAACTGCATGAAGTGAGTCAGACACGTTTCAGGAAACTATTAAGCCCCAGATCACGCTTGTCTAAAGGCTATTGTGGGAGGATGTGGAGGAGCACAACTTCTTTGATAGATAAATGTGGGAATGTTCTGTTAGAACAATTAATATGAGATCGAATGTTTTTTTGTTGCAGTGATAGAACTGTCAGTGATACAGCTTTTGGACTTTAAAAGTATATTTTTCAAATGGAAAGTTGAATATAGTGTAAGAAGCTGTTGATTTATAGAGTAAATACAATCTTCTTCTCCCAGTGATTAGGAAAGATATAAATGATTACCCTCTTTTTTAATGTAAAGAGTTTTCAGCAGTTCTATAATAGAAATGTGACTTCTGTAGGTTTAGAGTGCTTTATTAAGCTCCGAGGGGAAATTCTGCATGTCAGTACACACACAGAGACGGATACAAGCGCAGGCTTGGCAGTTTAATGAACTCTGTGGCAAAGGTGCAGAATCGGTAAACAACATGGACTAGGCAAGGCAAATGCACAATGATCTAGGGAGACAGTCAAAAAATGTTGAGGCTTAGTAATGACCGATAAGAATAACACAAAGTGTACACTTCACAAAGTGTTTGGGTAGAAAAGTTTCTTATAAAAGTGTTGATAGCCTGGAAATATGATATTCTTTTTCATTATTACTTGTTGGTTTTCATTTCCATATAATCCAAAATAGACAGGACATTTTACAACTATGAAATGGAAACATTTGCATCATTATTATCCACCGTAAGCAATATTTTGACATTAATGGGATCAACATCTCATCGAATTATAATACACAAAGTCTGGTTTGCTTGCTGTTCATATACTGTAAATCAAAGACAATTACAAAATACTGTGGTGCAATTAGGATAATAAGTGAGGAAGAGGAGGTGTGTTTCAGGCACTAGATTAGTTGATTTATTTCATGGAAATATAATGGATCATTGGAGAGTTGAATGTCGACAGTGTGGTAAGGTTTTATAAAATGCTTTTAACGTAGAAAATAATTAACGTGCTGTTTGCAGGTGTGAGGTTGGCACTCATCACTGGAGCCAGTGTAATGACACTCCAGTAAAATATGCCCGTTTTCCAGTCACCGGGCTCATAGAGGGACGCACTTACATTTTCCGAGTGAGCGCTCTGAACCTGGCCGGGGTGAGTCGCCCTTCTCGTGTCTCTGACCCTGTAGTTGCCATGGACCCAGCTGACCGGGCCCGTCTCAGAGGTGAAAGATGTTTCGCTACACTATTTCTTTTTTTGTTTCCTTTTGTTCAGTGCTGTATAGATTGATGTACTGTATGGAATTGTCTTTCTTTCTTATTACTCTTATATTAGCTGGTATTTCTGCTCCGTGGACCGGTATGATCAAATTCACTGAGGAAGATCCCACAGGTAAGAACTAATCTAATCAATTGTAATACAGTATGTGTGTATACTGTAAACATTTGCTTTCTTGCGTTTGTTATAGTCGGAGAGATCTACAATACACATAAAAGCAATTTCAACAAGAATAGAGGTTATTAAGGACATTACTCCTCTCCCCCTTTTTACTCTCTCTCTCTCTCTCTCTCTCTCTCTCTCTCTCTCTCTCAGTTGGTGTAATCCCTGGTCCTGCTACTGATCTAGCTGTGACTGAGGCCACTAAGAGCTATGTGGTGCTCAGCTGGAATCCTCCTGTGCAGAGAGGACATGAAGGAGTTATGTATTATGTGGAGAAGGTGAGCAAATATACTGTATGAAAGGACATGCCATGTCCTGCACTCTCACTTTCTGATCATAACGACAGATACGAATTCCCTACGTTTATATGAATCCGTTAATTTGTTTATCAGAGGAAGGATCATTTTTACAGCTGTATAAAGTTACCATAATAAAAGGTTACCAGACCGAATCACAGTGAAGTGCCGTGAAAGCAGAACGAGCATCTGTGACAAAATTGCACTTTAATCTTTGTTGCATTATTTGACCAATAATAATAATAATAAAAGTTTTATGTAACGTTATGATAGCGTAAATCATTACCATTCAATACACCTTCATATGTGAAGAAAAATCCACAGATCCACAGAATACCTACTTATATTCTGTACATAATCCATCCATTTAAATATTAGGCTTTTTTATTTAAGTAAGTAAAATAATCTTACAATATAATTTTTATTAAAATATAATATATAATATCGTTTTTCATTAGATTTAAATTGCCATTATTTATAGACCTACTTGTTAATGAGTTATTGAGGTGGATGAAGATATAAAAAAATACAGGGATCACAGACCCTTTGTCTTTGCTTCGAGACCCCTGATTAAGAAACGTGACAATAAACAACAGAAAAAACTTATCTTAATCCTCAAACAAAGCTAACTACCAAAGACGCTGGTTTCAAATATCTTTCAAATCCGTTTCCCTCAATTATTCTTGAATCTCTCCGTCGTCAGTAATTCATGTGAGTACTTCACACTGACAAGAAATACACTAAGAACTGCTTTTTGAGAAATCTTCTGTGAGATTGAACACAACCTTGACCCAGTTCTAACACTGTGACTGGATGTACTGTTTGTTCATTCACAGTGTATGGTTGGCACCGACACCTGGCAGAGGGTGAACACAGGGATGCCAGCAAAGTCACCTCGCTTTGCCCTTTTTGACTTGGCCGAGGGCAAATCCTACACCTTCCGCGTGCGTTGCTGCAACTCCGCAGGTGTGAGCGAGCCGTCTGAGGAAACCGGAGCCACGACGGTCGGCGACAGATTGGGTAAGAGTACGACCTTAATGTCACGAACCTGTGCTGTGCTGATATCCACACTGAGTTATTTATTTATGATATTGTCCTGTATGTCAGCGTGCCTCATCTGTGTTTCTACTAATACCACAGATTCTTGAGTTCACCAACAGGAATGCTTTTACTCAGTTGATGGATTTTATACAGTATATCTGTGTTATTTCTATCCTTAATCCTTGATTAACATTTAAATATACATAAATATCTCGTTCATAACCCATCAGCTTTATTTGTATACCTTTGATCGGCAATTAACGTTATTACATGTTCTGTACATGATGCTTATACGTATAGAGTTAATTACTATTGGGGCTCATCTTATAGTGTTAATTGGTATGATCTTAATTGTTTTTTATTTATATTGTTTTGTTTGTTATTGGTAGTGGGCTAGGATGGTGGACTTTTAATGGGTTTTTGGACCCGAATGTTGTTTGGGTCGTCTTTATCTGTCCTCACTCTTCAATCCTTTCAGACCTGCCCTCAGCACCAGGCCCTATCGTGCCCATCAGGAACACAGCCTCGTCTGTTGTGGTGACCTGGAGGGCTTCTAAAGAGTCCAGAGAACTTGTGCGCTATTACGTGGAAGTCAGCGTCGTGGGCAGCAATGTGTGGGTGCCGTGCAACAACAAGCCGGTCAAAGACACCAGGTGAGTCTGCTCTTTTAAATATCTTCTTGCATATTTATTACAAGTTGTTCCATTAATTTAGGATGAATATTTGAGTTGGAACTTTGACTTGTAGGTTTGTGTGTCACGGGCTGAAAACGGGAGATACCTGCGTGTTCAGAGTGAAGGCCGTGAACGCTGCTGGCTATAGCACTTATTCCAGCGAGTCTGAATCCTGCATTGTAAAAGCGGCTATTGGTGAGTTCCATTTTAGTCCAAGTTAAGGAGGAAAACAAGTCTTTATAGGTTAACGTAGGTGTCCACATGCACTTTCTTTCTGCGTGCCGGATTCGTTTCTGGTGAAATGGCTTTTCTTTATTAAACTCTTATCTGACTGGTTATTAAACACAACATGGTGGCTAGTCTCATTTTCAGAAAGTTCAGCTTGGTCTCTATTCAGTTCAATTATATTTGTATAGCGCATTTATTAATGGACAGCTCTACAGAAATGTATAAATTTAGGATTTAAATTGATCACTAATAAGCAACCAGAGGCGATGAGAGTAACGAAAGAGACGATACGAGGAAGAAACCTTGAGAGGAACCAGACTCCACATGGAAACTTGTTGCCAGCTTATCAGTTACCAGCTATTGACTGATGGGGACTTGAGTGCAAAACTGTATGTCTATGCATTAAAATAAATAATTCGAGACATGTAAAGTTACAATCAGACACGCACTATCAGTATTAAAACAAAATGTGACTTTTGATCTTATGATTTTTTCACAATCGCAGTTACAGTTTTGACTTTTTGCACACCGCAGTGCTTTTCCGGCATCTTTGAACTTTCATTTCCTCCAGTCTTCACCATCACTGCTCCATCACCATTTCCCCATTTTTCACAAGACCTCACAGTACATTATTTGTTTTTTAAAGACACATTTTGACACAGCCAAATGATGCTGTTCACAATCTGAAGTGGACTTGCTGCATGTGCACTGCTCTCTATTAACAGATATCTCTAATATCTCGCCCTGTTATTCAGCACTAAGGCCTAACCTCATTGAGCTCCACGACTCAAGCAGCGATGTAGTTTCCTTGTGTGTCTTTCTCACTAACCTGCCTTGAATTCAGAGAGCGAATGGTTCGAGCTTCTCGGAGCGTGTGACACCGTGTCACTCTACAATGCAGTATGTCCATGCTGTGTGTCTCTTGCTGTGTTTCATAAATGACTTTAGGGCATGCGGTGTGTTGAACTTGAGGATGAGAGTCCAGAGCCTTCCCAGAGTCCTGGCGGTGGGAGGGTCTGGGGGGAGAGCAGAGTGAGTAGAAGCATGATTGGTACTGAATGTACTGTCGGAAAGTCATCTCTCTTATTAACTGTTAATCCAGCATATTAAAAATGCATAACAGGTGATGTGTGGCTTTTTTTTTTTTTTAGATCCTTAATAAAACAATATCTGCACAGAATGTTTCAATGTACTGTCTTGGATGGTTTTAAGGTTTTACAAAGTATTATCAGTACACTTTAGAAAGGTTTCTATTTCTATTGCTGGAAATTTGTAGTGATGGATCTTAGCTGAATAATTTAAGAAGATGCAATAAATATATATCGTTAGTGGCATCAATTTTCTTACTTAACTGTGTACAAATGTACTGATTTTACCGATGTAAAAGGTATTGTTTAAGAGCAACAGCATCATTTTGCACATCATTTATATAGTAGTACACAGGATGGATAATATTGTGTGAATTGAGCCTCAACACAGCATAAATCTGGGATATTAACCTGAGCTGTTCCCTGTGCAGAGGTACCGTGTCCTCCTTCTGCTCTCACTATGGTGGAGCGTGTTCGTGACACCATGGTGTTGAACTGGGAGGCTCCTGCTAAAACCGGAGGAGCCGATATCAGGGGCTACTACCTGGACTACAGGTCCGTTAAGGGCAGCGTTGTGAGCAAGTGGCACGAGATCAACACCAAGGCTGTGACTGGAACTAGCTATAAGGTAAACTGTACAGCAAACCAATAGGCATTAATGCCTAAGAATGAGGACGCCCCTGTATGAAAGTTTATTTCATGTCAGATAAATCGAGCAGATACATTCACATCCTTCATTATTACAATCTGAAAGGAAAGTTCAATCAGCGCACACTCGTATCCGAGTAGGAGGCATGTGGATTTCTTAAGAGCCTTTTAGAGATCCCGAATGATTAAAAGAAAGTATGTGAATTGTAGACATCAGCACTACAATGTGGCATTTGACACAAATGAAATTTCTAATATGTACTTGTGAGAAGAAAAGGCATTCTTGACCTCAGTGGGATTATTAGTGTAAATAGAGGGAACGAGGAGTTTTCCAGTGTTTGGGTTCTACTGGGATTGATCCACCGCCTACATTACAAAGCAAAAAAATTGTGTGTGTGTGTGTGTGTGTGTGTGTGTGTGTGTGTGTGTGTGCATGGCTCTGTTGGCCTGCAGGGGGTCCCACAGGTCTGTTTATGGATTAGAGCTGTACTGAGATCTACATTGCCAGACAACTTGCATCCATATTAAATATTAATGTTTTAATTAAAGAATGTATTTTTAAAAATGAATCTATTTAGGAGAGCATTACACACACTTATACTTATGTTTAGACAGTGTTTTGGTTTTTTTTTTAGATTTAAAACCTGTTAAAAACTTCTACTACTATTACTACCTGTTCAGTACTAATAATGTTTCAGTACTAAAAATGTACATTTTCAGTAAATAAATATTTTACACCATGTTAAGGTTTCTGGTAGAATAAGAATAAGGGGGTGTAGTGCTCCTCTCTGACCAGATCAATCACTAATCCGGATAATCCACTAAGTATAGAGAAACAATTAATAAAGTCATAACCTGTGATTTAATACAATATGATTTAAAACTGTTTAAAAAGAGGTAAGCTCTGTAAAGCTTAGAGTAGGAGGCTCTCAGGCAGAGAGAGGCAAGAAGAGGATATAGCAATAAATTTACTAAAAAGAGAGAAAGAGTGTGTGTGTGTCTGTGTGTGTGTCTGTGTGTGTCTGTGTGTGTCTGTGTGTGTGTCTGTGTGTGTCTGTGTGTGTGTCTGTGTGTGTGTCTGTGTGTGTGTGTGTTTGTGTGTCTGTGTCTGTGTGTCTATGTGTGTGTGTCTGTGTGTGTGTATGTGTGTGTTGTGCTATTGTAATCTAAAGTGGTACAGTATATGCAGTCACTTAGGAGCCATGAGGGAGCTCTGTAGGAATGCAGGATTTTATATTTATATATTTTGTGAGTGTATGGCTCTTAGCATGGCTCATAGTTTCACAGAGGCCCAATTGTGGTTTTTAGCTTGAGATTATGGTTGGAGTGCTGGTGGTGCTGGTGGTGGCGGCAAATAGTGTGTCACATAGAGCCCCAAAATCTAAATCTTTCCATTGCAGTGTTATGTTTTTGTTTCTAAGTGTGAATAAAACATGATTATTCTGCACGGAATTTAAAACGACCTTTAAATGACTTTCCCTCTCTCCCTGTGTTCAGGTAGAGAACCTGAAGGAAAACGTATTGTACCAGTTCCAGGTTCGTGCAGTCAACCAGGCTGGTATTAGCGAGTCCTGCATCACCAGTCTTGCCTTCGAGTGTAAGGAGTGGACTGTTGCATTGCCAGGTAAATTATTCAGCCGAACCAAACTCTCCTGTGTGATGATGCTGGATGAAATCAGCACCTAGTTGTTCAGGTCATCGTTTCGTGTCAGTCAAATGATTCACAGACTGTCTTTATTGAGCTTGTGATGGTTTATAGCTAGTATCAATCACTTAGCATTAATGCAATAATCCTTTATTGATTGCTGTGTATATAGTTTTAAAAAGTCTTTCAGATCTGCACATTAATAGTAATTAATACCTGTGTGTCTGAAGGTTGTAATAAATGGAAAATGGCCTACAGGTGTCTCCATTTACAAGCGTATAGCGTGTGATTAGATGACATCCCCAAGTCCCGACTAATCTTTATTCAGTGTTTGATTATCACACTACCCTTTTAGTACATGCTGTAAATCAGCATTGTTAAGTTCTTGTCTTTTTGTCGGTGTAACGCAGGCCCTCCTCATGGGCTTCACATGCTGGAGCTGAGAAAGGATTCACTGGTGCTGCTTTGGGAGCCTCCCACGTTCACCGGCCGCAGCCCCATCACCGGCTACTACGTGGACATCAAGGAGGGGAATGGCAAATGGATAGGCGTTCAGGATAGATCCACCAGTAATACATACCTGCAGGTTAGGCTGGAAAGAAATGAACAGTCGTGATGGAGTGTGTAGGTCTGAAACTGAAATATGTTTCTCAATCAGAAGTATATGTTCTGATTCCATTAGAAAATGCACAGCTTCTTTTACCTAACATACTAAAAGGAAAACGACTAAATTTGAAAGAATTATAACATGAAAGCATTCTGATTATCGGCATTTTCCATATCTGTCTCCGTGTCATCGCTTTAGGTAAAAGGCATTTGCTGAATAATTTAGTACGATTTGTTAAGTCACTTACATTTGTAAATTAATGTAATTCTTTTTTCTTTGGTCCTTTAAACCTTGTAGAACTGTGTGTAAGTGCTCTTCATGGGTTTGGCCATGTGATGGCGTAGGAACATCACAGACCAGACAATCAGTGCAGCAACATTCCAGAAATGTTCCAGAGATGTAAAAATACTATTACAATTTTAGGAAATCATAGTTTTGGGGATCTTTAGGAAGCCACTTGTGATTTAAATAAACCTTTATCATAAATGAAAAATAAAATGTCCTTGCCATTTTAATATAATTTACTTATGCTTTCTAAAATGTAGCTGCAGCGATGGCTGATTTTTCCAGACCAATACACATATAGCTAATGAGTGTGTACCACATTAGAGACAGTTTCTCCTACATGGAATATTAAATAACTGTTGCATAGACTGTTATGAATGCTGTTATGATGTGTGTTATTAATACTAGAAACCTTTCTGTGACCCAGATATCTGGCCTAAAGGAAGGTGCGTCCTACACACTGCGTGTCCATGCTAAGAACATCGCAGGTGTTGGTGGACCCTCTGAAGCTACAGCCCCCGTCGTCGCGCAGACTCGGCCCGGTAAATATAGCAATTGAATAAACTGATCTATCTCTTTCATCACGTTTCCCAGGATTGAGATTAAAATGCCGTTTTCATGACTCCTCAGGCACTAACGAGATTGTGGTCGACGTGGATGACGACGGCGTGATCTCGCTGATCTTCGAGTGCTCCGAGATAACTGAAAGTTCTCAGTTCGTGTGGTCAAAGAACTACAAAGCTCTCACTGATACATCCCGTCTCACTGTGGAAACAGTCAAGGGAAAGTAAGTTTTCACTTTACTTATTTCCTTTTTTTCACACCTCGTGTTGTTTATCTGGCTTCGTGTTCTCAGGAAGATCTATAGTCCCTTTGTTCTTTGGAGAAAGGTTTAGTCACGTGGCACACGGTAGACATTTAGCTGTTCGTTTGGGCCGTTGGACAATGCTGCGTGGGCGAGAGTGTGAGGATGAATAGTGGCAGGCTGTCGGGAATCCAGAAGAGACGTGTGTCACCTTTGTTTTGCCAGATGTGCTGCGAAAACCGTGACAGTGGTAGGCGAAGTAGGGAGAGAGAAAAAAACAAGGAACTGGTGTAGAAATGGAAATAATATGCCAAATTAATTGGTGTCGTTTAACCTTTGAAGAAAAGAAAAAGGCTAATTAGTGTTACTGAAATTTTAAAAAGCTTTCTTTGGAAAGCATCTTGCACAATTTAAGCGATATACACTACAGTTATAACAGTGTCTTTCTGCCACTCATCACAGTTGATGTGTCCTCAGATCCAGAGCCATCTTTAATGATCCTTCACTGGAGGACCTGGGCATCTACTCCTGTGTTGTCACCAACACTGATGGCATTTCTGCCAGCTACACACTGACAGAGGAGGGTGAGTCACTCTCTCCGACTCTCTGGCTAATGATGGAGATATTCTATCTCCTTCTCATAATATTTTCCAGAAGCTAATGCGTCATGTCTTCTTTTAAACCATAACAAGTGAAGGACATGCATGCACACATCAAAGGCTTGCATGTAACTTGCTTGATAAAGCGGTGCAGATTGTATTCAAAGTAAAAATACAGTATGACGTACGCACAGTAACGGAATGCATTTTTATAATATTCTATAGGTCTGAGGCGCTTGTTGGACATCAGCCATGACCACAAGTTCCCCAGTAAGTACAGAACAATAACAAAAACAACAAAGTTGGCATTTAGCTCAACGCACTTCCTCTCTGATTATATGACTATTATGCTGTACATTTCCATGATATTTTACAGCAATACTTATAACCCTAGTGTTTTCTTTGTAGTTATTCCTTTCAAGACCGAAATGTCTGTTGAGCTACAGGAAAAAGGACGTGTGCGTTTCTGGGCACAGGTTGCTAAGTTTACCTCCAAATGCCAAGTGGAGTATGTTTTCAATGATAACATCATTACTCAAGGAAAGGTATGTGACTAGACTTGTTTTTTTTTTTTTTCATGGTTTTTTTCTGTCACACCCTGATCCACTCATGATCCTAATTCCTTAGAAATACACCATGAATTTTGACACCAAAACCGGCATCATCGAGATGTTCATGGACTCTTTGGAAATCACCGATGAAGGAACCTTCACTTTTAACCTCGTCGATGGCAAAGCTACCGGTCGCACCAGTTTGGTGCTCATTGGAAAAGGTAGTAATAGTAAAAATGTCCCTGTAACCTTTCATCCTGTCAAAACCTTCTTCAGAAACTACTCTGTGTAGTCAGGCATGTCCTCTAGAGGGCAGGAAAAGATCATACAAAAGCGTGCAGCTCTCACAGAAGTATTATTAGTGGCTTAGTTCAGGACATCCATTAGCATACACAGCATTCCCTTAACTGCTGATTGAACTTTATCAGGCTTTACTGATTGATCATGGTGCTCCATTATTGGGTGCCACTGTAGCACATTTAGCTCCTAGTCCATTATCGGCTAAACTCTAACGACTGTTCTTACATAGTCCATCTTATAGAGCGATACCGCAGCTTTGTGCTATCTCTTCCAGGTAAATTAGTGGTATTTATAGGTCACTGCTGGTACTATAGCTCAGGAGGAGTGCAAACTAATGTCTGAAATTAAATTCGATATCTGATCGAGTCAAACAAAAACACAAAATCAAACAAACGGCACTACATTCGGCGGAGATCACAATTTTTAAAAGGTTTTTACTATAAAAATTTTTTACTATAGTTCTGAAAACTACAGTATTGTTTCTATTTTACATGTATCTCAACCTCAAGAAAAGATTTCATCCCATTAGTGAAAAAGGAAAAAAACTAAGATTGTGATAATCCTGTCTGTCACAGTCATCTACAACTGAGTGTCCAAGAGAGCAAAAAACCATCCATGCTGTCAGGAAGAGAAGGATGGGAAGTTTTGCTTTCCTGTCAGTCACAGAAACACTATACGGTTGTGGGTGTGTTAGAGCACGTGTACGTAGAAGAGGGCAGATGGCATATTCCTCAGGGTCGATACATAGAGCTACTGTACTTATGTCTCGCTAGTAAAATAAATGTGCCAAATGTATAAATCCAGACATTTTGTTTTCACAAAACAGAGTTCACCGAGCTTCAGAAGAAGTCTGAGTTTGAGCGAGCCGAGTGGGTCAGGAGACAAGGTACTCCACGTAGCATTTCAATGCTGAATAACTTCTTAACCATCAACTTTTTCAGCAATGTCACCCTGTCGATTCTCACCTCCAGGTCCTCACTTTGTGGAATACCTCAGTTTTGAGGTCACCCAAGAATGTAATGTGTACCTAAAATGCAGGGTGAGGTTGTGCAAGATTTAATGAATTTTTCTCCCTCTCCAAGGTCAGTAGGATTAATATTTTATCTCCGCTTCTTCCCCTCAACACCCCCTCCTTCTCCTACTCTCATCTCTTCAGGTAGGAAATATCAAAGCTGAAACGGAGATAACCTGGTTTAAGGATGGAATTGAGATTGCGGAGGATGACGAAGATGCTCAGAAAATTGCCATTGCAGATGCTGTGCTGTCCTTCAACATCGGCAAGGTCAGGCAGCTGCAAGGCATTGTGGGGGGAAATGTAGGGTGAGCTTTGCTGGAAGCTTTGCTTCAGGCTTTATCTGGTTAAAATCTACTCATTTTACAACACTGACGCATTAATAATGGGACGTTTTTTATTTTCAACTCTGTATCACTTCACGGCTTTACACTATAAATATATTTCTGAAATCAGCTTCTGACGGCACACAAATAGCCAAATAAACCGTTCTCTGTGTCACAACACGATTCCGAGAGCGAATTATCATCTAGGTTCCCATTCATTACTTGTAAACGGTAAACGATGCCAGAAACGATTAACGCTGTTGTGTGTTGGTCTGTGGAGGTGAGCCTCCCACGCCGCACTTCCAGACTGCTATCGGCATTAACTTCAATATCTGTCTAATTTACAGCTCGTTAAAAAGAATGAAAAAGAAGTGAAAAAGAAACCTGCCGCTGAAGGAACCCCGAAGAAGCCCAAAGTTTGCAGCTTTTTTCTTTCTAAGTTATCGCCGAGTTTCATGTGATGTGGTGTTATGTGGTTTTATCTTTGTCGCCGTCATCTCCTAGTTCTATGGCGTCCCTGTTTGCCTGCAGCATCCGTGGCAGGAGAAAAGCTTGCCTTTTCGGATATTTGTGACTGTTTTGTTTCGTTTTCGTATTCAAACCTATGTCGTATCTGCACTGTGCTGTGGCCCTAGCGATGTTCTTCTCTTTCTCTGACTTCTTCTATATTTCTCCATACAGCTTTCGAAGAAGGACGCAGGTGTGTACGAGGTGAAACTGTTGGACGAGAGAGGAAAAGATAAGACTTTGCTGGATCTGACAGAAGCAGGTAGAAGAAGTGTTTTATAACTGCTATTATTCTGATCATGTACAGTATGAATCTTATGTGTTTCTGAAATGCTGTATCTGGGCTAACGTGTAAATTTGACTCTTCCTTGAAGGTTATAAGGCCGTGTTGAATGAAATGTTCAGAGTTATAGGTGAGTACTTTTTTTCTGGAAATGCTCCCTGATGTTAATGTGACAAATGAAAGGAACAACCTGATTAAATGAGTGTTAAAGGAGTACTGCGTGATACAACAGAACTGTTTATTTCCCACCGTGCTTAAAAGCATGTTTAAAAATGCTTAGCAGGCCCAGATGAGGTCGATTTTTGGATCAAAATGGCAAAAGGACTTTGAAGTGACTTTGAAGCAGGCTTTATTACTGGGGTTCAATAATCAGGCTCAAAGACTGCTAAACTGGCCGAGTTTCAATCAGAGCACAGGCTAAACTGATGTCTGAATTTAGGTCTGTGGGAAAGGTCTCAGTAAATAGGGTTGAGGTTTTTTTTGTGCTTGAAAATGCACATTGATCATGCCATATTTAAGAACAAATCACAGTGACTAAGCACTTCATGTTGTTTTTCTTTTAATTCGTCACTCATCGCTGTGTCATACTAATTCTCTCTTTTTTTTCTTTCTTTCTTTCTTTTTTGTCACAGCACACTCATCTACCGAATTGAAGGTTCAGAGCACCGAGCATGGAATCATCCTCTACTCGTTTGTCGTGTATCACACTGAGGAGCTCCCTGTTGGCTGGTTTCACAAGTAGGTTTTTTTTTTTCACTTTCATCTGTGTCTTTTTTATGTGAAAATGTTGCTGTGAGAGTTAGAATGCAGACAGGCTGCGTTTCCCAGTAATAATCCCAGTAACAGCTGCTTGCAGACAGTGTTGAGTTCCATATAATGTGCTGATGGTGCGTGTAATATGCAGCTTGACACTAAGAATTCACATTACTGCAGTTTGTCTCAAGATTGCTGATGTTAAACAATGGAAATGAATTCATATTTAGTAACCACTTCTGATTTCTGGCTGATCAGGGATGTACTGTATCCACATCCTATACTGGGAGTAGTGGAAATGAGACAGTAAATGGGATGGCAGTCTATCAGAGAACACACCTTCACACATTTATTCAGTAATTTACTATCAACAGTCCACCTACCAACATGTTTTTGGGAAACCAGAAGACCCAATGTGAACCAGTAGAACTCACACAGAAAGCTCAGGATCAAACTGAGGACCCTGAAGGTGTGAGGCTGTTGTGCTACATAATGCACGACCAAACCGGACATAAACAGGAAATATTTAAATAAATCCGCAGAATATGAATTGCTAACTTCTCTCAGGTCATATGAAATTTGCCTCTAGACAGCTTTTTATCTCCACCGCAATAGATCCACAAATGTGCAGTCAGGTGTGTCTTTTGAGAGCACAGCACTTTGAGGGAACAAAAGGCCAGAGAAAGTTTCTCTCTCGTGGTGAATTTGACAAAGCGGTTTGTGTCGTGCATTTACAATCCACTACATGAAAGTCGGAGCACACAATGAAGTTTCTGCACATCCCTAAATGCTGGCAGGGTGTTTTTTCCCTGTATGTCAGCTGTAGCAGTTATTCATCTGTATGAGTTTGATCGGGTGCCTCGACAGTGTCCTCTGACTCATACTCATTTGTGACCATTCAGAGATGGCAAGATTTCATACTCAGACAGAGTGCAATGTGGAGTCACAGGAGAGCAGCTGTGGCTGAAAATCAATGAGCCCACAGACAAAGACAAGGGCAAGTATGCCATCGACATCTTCGCCGGCGAAGGCAGCGTCAGAAGAGTTCTTGACCTCACCGGCCAAGGTAAAGGCCTCGGGAGTTTCAAGCATTGTGTAGCTACATGTACATTGCTATGTGTCTCAGTGTGATTGAACTGTCAGTTATAGACTAGAGGTTATTATTAGTCTACATATTTTTCCAATAAATATTCTCTTCAATGATAAAACAGTTGTGTTTAACAATATCTACTCTATTCTATTCAAGTATGGGAAGAAGCCTATTCAGAGTTCCAGAGGCTGAAGTAAGTGAATTATTATATAATAAATTATCTAAATAATTAATAATAATTAATTATTACTTTCAGATATCATTCACAAATTCTATATATATATATATACTTATAGAAATTGTTGTTTTGACAAGAAGGAAAAAAAACTCCTACTAAAGTCCTAAAATAGAAAATAACATCTGAGTACATCCTTATGACATAATCGGCTCAGGCTTTTTCTGACACTGCTGTATGGAAGCTGACCGTATCACCTTAACAGGCTCTGATGCTATTTAAAGCCTTCACTAACAGTGTGCTTATCCATTTCCTTCCTCAGGGCTGCAGCTATTGCAGAGAGAAGTAAGTGATTGTCTCTGCTGTCATAGTTGTGTTCTTTCCTGCAGACAGCTTGCTTCTGAAAGCATGTGGATGCTATTTCAAGCCATTTCCTTACCTACTTGTGTAGGATGCGTATATAGTAGCGACGCAGGAAGAGATGCGTCTCCTGTCTGAATGTCTTGGGAATGTTTAGAGCCTATAGTCTGTGCTGTGACCTCACTTCATGTTTTCAAAAATATAATGACATCGAGGGTCAGGAGTAAGAAATTCCTTCAGATTGTACATTGATTTCCAAGAGGTTTACTGACTGCTTATTTTTTTATTCCACAGACCGAGCGCGTGTGATTGGAGGTCTGCCAGATGTGGTCACTATCCAGGAGGGCAAGGTAATATATCCCCAAGTACCCAGGATGCCAAAAAAAACAAACCTCGTTATCAAATTATCTCATTATTACATTGTACCTCATCCTAAATTTGTTTTGTTTAGACTATTACAGAATCAAACGAGTTTGTTTGAATGATGTTATTTGTACAACAACTCTGATTGGTCAGAAGGTGTGGTTAGTTTTCTATGAAAGCAGCACTGATGATATTGACAGCTGTAGTTCAAATCACAGGTTTATATCGAAGCAGACATTACTGTTCCTAGAGTAACAGCTTTATTTTCAGCGACTGGTATGTTGGATGCACCATATAAATGTGTTATTGGCAAATTGTTGCAATAAAATTGGAAAAGAATCAACTTATGATCACATCACTCTGCTATTAATTCTTATTCCATAATATATACCGTAATTCCGTGTGTGATGTTGGTATTAAGGATTCTTATATTCTTTTCCTGTTCAGTCTTTGAACCTCACTGGCAACGTGTGGGGCGATCCTCTGCCTGAAGTCAGCTGGCTGAAAAATGACAAACAGCTGGTTCCTGATGACCACATCACACTTAAGCTAGAGCACGGCAGGTTTGCCAGCATCAACATCGCAGCAGTCAGTTCGTCTGACTCAGGCAAGTACGCCCTGCTGGTGAAGAACAAGTACGGCACCGAGGCTGGCGAGTTTACCGTCAGCGTCTACATACCAGAGGATGAGGCTGAGAAGAAAGAGTAGAAATATATATATATATACGCAAGCTGAAGGGGCCGTGATAAGACCAGTGTGCATCCTAAAGCATTTCACTCCAAAGCATGCGCAACCTCACTACATCATACGCACACAGACACGATAAAGCTGCTGACCAATTAGCAGTAATAATAAACATCTGATATATAATTCATAATAAACTGTGTGGTGATTTGAGTAGCAACAGATCTGAAACTCTTAGCTAAAACACTCAGCACATTTAGACAGTTTTAATAAACCACTTACTCTGTTTTTCTTAGAAAACCATTGAAAAGGTGAACACGGTTTGAAATAAAATGCTTTAAATGTCACCACATTCATACAGAAAACTAGCACGTGCCTTTACCGTTTTAAAATGTTACCTGTTTGTATTATTTGTGTCCATGTTATTTCCTGTTTAAACAGAATTGTTACCTATGGGTCATCTCGCTATGACTGAGAAAAATCTTGAGCAACAGATCAGCTAGGAGACGTAACGTTTTATTATTTTATTTTTTTTGCTTAAATGTATTCATTGTAATAGTACTGAAAGGAAAACTCTTGGAGATGATTACATAAGAAAGCCAGCACATTGTAGTAGTGTAATGACTTATAACGTACTCTGTAGCAGGATTTTAGGTTACACTAGTATTATATGGATGTGCTATGGCAGTCTATATGAAACAAAAGGCTTTCAAGGTTATACGCTGTCTGTTTATATCTTTTTGCAATATTGATGGTCAAATGCCACTCTGCATATGTCTTAACGACTGAAAAGAAAACACAGTGTAATGTGACCACCACGAATAAAGCCTTGAAATGCAAAATAAAAATGTATTTTATTGTTTAAAAATCTCGTAACCGTTTGAGACCTTGTCTCATATTAATTGTTGTGTAGCTAATGTACATATACAGACTCAGTCATTGTGTATTACAAACCAACTAAAACCTTCATATAAAATAACACTCTTCTATAGCAGAATAACTGCTTTGACAGAATAACACTGTGCTGTGACAGAATAACTCTCTGCAGAATAACACTCTTCTGTAACAGAATAACACTCTTCTGTAACAGAATAACACTCTTCTGTAACAGAATAACACTCTTCCGTGACAGAATAACACTCTTCTGTGACAGAATAACACTCTTCTGTGACAGAATAACACTCTTCTGAAACAGAATAACACTCTTCTGTAACAGAATAACACTCTTCTGTGACAGAATAACACTCTTCTGTGACAGAATAACACTCTTCTGTAACAGAATAACACTCTTCCGTAACAGAATAACACTCTTCTGTGACAGAATAACACTCTTCTGTAACAGAATAACACAGTGCTGTGACTGATTAACTCTCTTCTGTGACAATAACACTCTGCTGTAACAGAATAACACTCTTCTGTAAAAGAATAACACTCCGATTTGACAGAATAACACTCTTCTGTGACAGAATAACACACTGCTGTGACTGATTAACTCTTCTGTGACAATAACACTTTTTTGACAGAATAACACTCTTCTGTGACAATAACACTCTTCTGTAACAGAATAACACTTTGCTGTGAAAGAAAAACACCCTATTGTCACAGAATAACACTCTGCTTTGACAGAATAACACTCTTCTGTGACAGAATAACACTCTGCTGTAACAGAATAACACTCTGCTGTAACAGAATAACACTCTTCTGTAACAGAATAACACTCTTCCGTGACAGAATAACACTCTTCTGTGACAGAATAACACTCTTCTGTGACAGAATAACACTCTTCTGAAACAGAATAACACTCTTCCGTGACAGAATAACACTCTTCTGTGACAGAATAACACTCTTCTGTGACAGAATAACACTCTTCTGTGACAGAATAACACTCTGCTGTAACAGAATAACACTCTGCTGTAAAAGAATAACACTCTGCTGTAACAGAATAACACTCTTCTGTGACAGAATAACACTCTGTAACAGAATAACACTTTGCTGTGACTGATTAACTCTCTTCTGTGACTGATTAACTGTCTTCTTTGACAATAACACTTCTTTGACAGAATAACACTCTTCTGTAACAGAATAACTCTCTACTTTGACAGAATAACACACAGCTGTAACAGAATAACACTGCTGTGACAGAATAACACTTTGCCGTGGCAGAATAACACTCTTCTGTGACAGAATAACACTCTTCTGTGACAGAATAACTCTCTGCTTTGACAGAATAACACTCTGCTGTAACAGAATAACACTCTGCTGTAACAGAATAACACTTTGCTGTGGCAGAATAACACGCTTCTGTGACTGATTAACTCTCTTCTGTGACTATAACACTTCTTTGATAGAATAACTCTCTGCTGTGACAGAATAACACTCTTCTGTAACAGAATAACACTTTGCTGTGGCAGAATAACACTCTTCTGTGACTGAATAACACTCTTCTGTGACTGATTAACTCTCTTCTGTGACAATAACACTTCTTTGATAGAATAACACTCTGCTGTGACAGAATAACACTCTTCTGCAACATAATAGTACTTTGCTCCACACCAAATACTGGACTGGGTTTATGGACAAAAGACCAAAAACACACTGACTTGTCTACTGCTACTGTAGTAACAATTAATTTCTGTAAAAGTAAAAAAAAGTAATTTATGCAGTCTGATGAAAAACTACTGAGTAATTACTGTCTTCATTTCTCTTTTACATGTCTACAATTGACATAATTAATCTGACAGCATTGTATAGCTAAGGAACATATTTTTCCATAACTATATTAACTAATCAAGTAAGCAATGCTGATGTAATCTGAAGATTATCAACACTATATACAGAAAGGTAACAGCTATATTATTATTATTATTATTATTATTATCATCATTATTATTAATAATAATGATGATAATAATAATGATAATGATAATAATAATAATAATAATAATAATAATAATAATAATAATAATAATATTAAAAGAAATAGCTATAACATGACATCATAACATGATAACATGTATGCTGGGTAAAATTCCAGCACCCTCAATGTAAAACAGCTCCCTTTATCCCTGGATCATTATCTCGCTGGTATCCTTTGAAGCTCTTGAAATTGAAGACATCTCATAAATTGTACGAGGGATGCTCATCTGTCTCCATTGTCACAGATATTGCTGCTGCTGACTAAACATTTGGTGCCTGACATTTTGGCAGGGAACTGCTTTATTTTGATATGGTCTCAACATTAATATTATTTAAACTTAACACATACTGCACGTACTGCCTTTTAAATGGCTTACAGTTTTTTGATATATATATATATATATATATATATATATATATATATATATATATATATATATATATATATATATATATGTACACACTGTATATACACACTGCAGCATCCTATTCTAATGTGTATGGCTGACCTGTACACAGTGTTTTCACAGTGTTAATCAAGATGTCATATATATATATATATATATATATATATATATATATATATATATATATATATATATATATATA
Organism: Tachysurus vachellii; assembly: GCF_030014155.1. Classification (NCBI taxonomy): domain Eukaryota; kingdom Metazoa; phylum Chordata; class Actinopteri; order Siluriformes; family Bagridae; genus Tachysurus; species Tachysurus vachellii. The sequence goes on along the minus strand of NC_083466.1, from coordinate 9,193,731 downwards.
TATATATATGTATACCCCTGATATATATAATAGGGGTGTATAACACAAAACGGGGTGTGTACACTTTGCATTCAGCTGTATTTTTCTTTGTATATACACACCCCTGTTTTGCGGTGGATATTGGATATAATCGAAATTTCTACCTATATATATATATATATATATATATATATATATAGATGTATATATATATATATATAAATGTATATATATATATATATATATATATATACGTATATATATATATATATATATACATGTATATATATATATAGCTGAATGCAAAGTTTACACACACCTGTATATATATTTTATATAGATTTTTTACAAATTTCCATTTGAACAATTCATTTGACAATTTCCATATTTTAATCCACAAAACAGGGGTGTGTAAACTTTGCATTCAGATGAATATCATAAACACAGTGTACAGGTCAGCCTTACATACTGTATATACAAAGGAAAATACAGCTGGATGCAAAGTGTACACACCCTTATTTTGTGTTATACACCCCTATTATATATATATATATATATATATATATATATATATATATATATATATATATATATATATATGACATCTTGATTTTTTAGAGGTACAAATTTCTATTTGAACAATTCATTTCCATATTTTAATCCACAAAACAGGGGTGTGTAAACTTTGCATTTGCTTTGTGTATAAACTTTCAGCTGTATATCATAAACCCAGTGTACAGGTCAGCCATACACATGAGCATGGGATGCCGCGGTGTATCATGGGTAGGGTCTTTTACAGCGACCACTGTCGCACGTCACACAGCGCCTCACCGCCGCTGTTTCAGCCTACAGGACGCTGGTTAAAATACATCAACTGTCTTACGATTTAGCCAAAAAACAACAACAACAAACAAACAAGAACAAAACACGTCTTCCCGCGTGTTTCTGATGAAGATCAGCATTACGTCTGAGCTCCAGAAATGACAGGGTAACGTTACCGTCGGCGAGGAAGCTAACCACAAAACGGAACGTAAACAGCAGCTCATCTCATCGCTACATTACAGCGTCTTCACATAAGGTGATTATAACCGTGTGCATTGACATGCTCTAATCTGTCACAATAGGTTTGTGTTCTGTTCTAAACCTCGCCGGTTGACGATAAAACTTAGGTGTTCGTGTAGCTAACCGGCTAGCAGACAGGTCATATGATCTTATGAGTGACTGTCGCTGTGTTAGCACAATGCTAACATTCAGCTAACGTCAGTGGTGTTGGATTCAAAATGGCCATTAGCTCACTTATACGTAATATAGCGCGTTTTATACGCTGGTTTATTTGATTAACGTTATACTTCTAGGTGTCTGGTGGTTATATATATATATATATATATATATATATATATATATATATATATATATATATATATACGTAATGCTTTAATAAAGGTTTAGTGTCCTGTTTACATTTTAAGTGAAAATATCCCAATTTTTCGTACCGGTGTAACGAGTTTAACGGACGCCGGGTTGTTTCCAGGTAACAGGCAACGGACGCGTTATGGGTTGACAAGCTGGTCTAGTTTGCATACGAATGATATAGCTGTATATATGTATATGTATATATATATATATATATATATATATATATATATATATATATATATATATATAGTGTACATTACTGCTACAGTGTGTTGAAGTTCATTCACTTTCTTTGCCAACTCATCATTGCATTGAGCCAAAGATCATGGCGGCGTCTCCTCACATAATTTACTGTAGGAGAAGTGAAAGTTTCCCCCCTCCTTTCCTTTTCATAAAGCGTTTTGTACTAATTCAGAAGTCTTTTAAACTCAAAAAAAGTGCAGCATTGTGCTTAAAATAATTGACACAACACTTCTAAGTTTCACTGAAACAGCTGGTATGTTTTTGTTCAAGATAATCCGAGCAAAATGTTCAACTTAGAGATGTTTCGGTCATTGAGAACATGTTTATACTCTTACATTTACACAGAGCATGGGGGACTCGAGTCATATGACTTGACTCGAGTCAGACTTAAGTCGCAATTTTGAGACTTGAAACCTGCTTGACAAATATTTAAAAAAGACTCGACTTGACTTTGACTTGACATTCATTACTTGAGACTTGACTCGGACTTGAGTTAAATGAATCAGAGATCGGGGACTCGACTTGACTCGAGTCAGACTTAAGTCGCAAAGTTGAGACTTGCTTGACAAATATTAAAAAAAGACTCGACTTGACTTTGACTTGACATTTATGACTTGAGACTTGCTTGTGACTTGCACATGTGTGACTTACTCCCACCTCTGCATTTGCATTTACAGCATTTGGCAGATGCCCTTATCCAGAGCGACTCATATTATCTCTCTTTTTTTTTTATACAGCTGAGCAATTGAGGGTTAAGGGCCTTGCTCAGGGGCCCAACAGTAGCAGCTTGGTGGACCTGGGATTGAACTCACAACCTTCCGATTGGTAGCCCAACACCTTAAACACTAGGCTACCACGTGCCCACTCACTGTTGTATGGGCAAATATGTTCTGTTTCTGTTCTGTATGTTATATGAATAAGTAAAAAAAAGTAAAATGGCAGTAGATAGACGTTAAAAAACTTTTATTTTTCCCTCTCTAAACAAATCACACTTTTAAGTTTCACGACTTAAAATCTTTATGTAAACTGGAACCAAATAGGTGGCTAAAAGGAGATATATAGTTTTCAGTAAGTTACAAAAATCTTGGCTGGAAATCACATCTTTAATTTGCTATTAATCGCATGACCGTGTGAGTTTATCTTTGGCATTTGTCAAAGCTGAGTTAACCACATAAACCTGATCAAATAGAGATACCTTTCCCTGAGATGTTTGTTTTTTTGGTGACATATTTGAACAAATCATGATCTCCAGATATATATGCTTGTATCTGCCACCTTTCAAGAGGAATGCAAGATACAATAACGTTTAACACTAAAAGTTATATTTGCGCAATGATTATTTTGAAGTAATTGACTGTACTGTAGGTCATATTGAGTTGTTTGGATGGCCAAAAGGACCAAGACGGTATATTGTAATACAGTTACAGTTGAATAACAGTTTAATAATGACACTTGAATAACCATGATATAATATTTCCTATTTAAAACTGTTTAACTCAGGCTTAGGCCTTCTGTTTGTGTAGCACTGTTTTTCTTTTAGTGAGGAGCTGAAATGTCACGCCATATATCAGTTAGGATAAAGGGTAAAATTCCACTCTGTCCTCAGTGCTAGTTGGCTGCTTTCGCAGAAGCCCAAGATCCTCATGTTAAAATCATTAACAGGGCTGTGCTGTTTTTTGAGTCAGGAAAAGAAGCCTCTCGGTGGTGGTGGAGTTCGTTCCTACACGACACATGCATGCACAACTCTTATCAGCAGCCTCCGTACCAAGAATCATGTACTCTTATCTGTCTATAAAGTGCTGACTCTGTGTCCCTGTCCTCACGGGTCACACAGTGGGCGTGCATTCACCTCATTGGACGACTGGACTCGCAGCATTAGTGAAACATTTGAGAAAACATCATTACGTGAAAAATTTATATTCAATAAGGCCAATCATTTTGTGTTTGTACTTGCAAAGCCAAGTGCACACGATCTATGAGGTATATTAGTATGACAGGGAAAGGGAAGCACTTGGAGGAGTTTAAAATGTATTTGTGGTGTTATCTGTAATGAAGCGATTGCATTCTGGGGCAGAATTAGACTCTCCCTGCAGTGGGACTGAGGAAGACAACAGAGAGCATGATGACTCTTCAACCCTAAAGGCAGCCTGGTCTTTTGTAAGTAAACCCATGTATGGGTCTGTCAGATGGCCTGGACCTGCCACATAAACTCCTTTCTGATTATTTTATTACCTAATATGCATAAATGTCAGGTGCATAATTTCTCTAGAATAGTAAATTTGGACTAGATTTAGATTATTGATATGTAGGGTTTTTATTTTTCTTCATTCCTTCTACCTTCTTCCTTCTATTTTTCTTCTTCCCTTTCTTGTTCTTCTTTTTTTCCTTCGTCGTCTTCTGAACATATAAACTATTCAAAGCTTCAAAATGAACGCTCACGTTGCTTAGAAAGCTAGTTTCCCTTTTGCTTTCAGTACATGTTTACTTCTCTGGGAGGTTTACCAATTCACCATGATAAGGAGTTTTTTTTTTAAACCTTATCACAGTTTTATAGTATTGTTAATCGGCACAACTGTAAATATTGGCATGTACATTGATTAGACTAAAAAGTTGAATGGATAATTATTAATAACTCCCCAGCCTTCACATATTCAGATATTTTTAACCACAATTAAAGATCGGCCTACCATTTTAATGAACCCGTTTTTTTTATGTTGCATGGCAATGTATCAACAAAACATCAACAGAAGCCTCTGAAATAGTCTGAAAGGTGTATATATATATATATATATATATATATATATATATATATATATCTTCACGTTTTTGCTTAACAAATCATCCCCAATTTTTTACTTGTGTGTAAAGTATAAGCGACCGCCTGAAAGTAGTTTAAGGTGTTGTAATGGCACTTGTAGTCTTGCTATACATCGTAAAGTAAACTTTCGTCTTTCTTTTTCAGCAGGTGTTTATCACTGTGGTCCACGAACGATAACGAGTCTATTAGCATGGACTCCCTGGCACCATCAGAACACTTGCAAAAAGTTTTCTTTCTTTATTCTGTTCACACGTGATTCTCTTTGCTCATCCACTGTAATCCTGTGTTTAAAACACTGTACCTGATTTCGGTGTCAGCCAGTGTGGACCGTCAGACAACAATATAATCTTTGTTTGTTGATATAAATAATACTTTGGCAAAGCATACACATCTTTTTCCCCCCCTGATTACAGAAACATTTCATGCTAGAAGTTTAGAAGCAGGGTTAGCACGGATTTACTCAGGGCACCACTTTGGCTACGTTAACCTTGTATTGTGCTGCCAAATGTGTACAGTGTGAAATGATGCAGTGTTAGAACATTATGGCAAGATGATTAGCAACAGACACCCAGTCAGAAAACGAACAGCAAGTACCTCAGGACGTAATAACACTTAAGGCTTATTTATTAACTTTAACAACGGCTCGGTGTTGTAACCCGACAAGGTAGACAAGCAGAAGGTCTCAGTGAACTAATAGCGAACTACACGACAAAAACGACCAGAATATGATTGGAAATCTGTGAACAATAATAATACCCAGCAGACCTGTTGTCCTTCCCCCCATGACTAACGCAAACCCTTGAGACGAGCCGTATAAAGCCGCTCAAAGACTTTATGCTGTCATGGGTTTTAACACCGCAGGTATGCAAACAAGAAGGTATAGCAATATAGCAATAGCTTTAGAAATGTAAAAACCCCATAAGTACATGCGAACTGCCCCCGGTGGTGTAATGGGAGCCTGTTCAGTACAGTAGTATGCAGTTTGAGATTCATTCTCTACTCAGGATGGCTGAATATTGCAGAACATTTTATTGTGCCCATGAGAAGGAGTTACTGAGTACTGGGTGAAAGAGCAAAACCTCACAACGAGAGCTCGACTTATACCGCAACTGGGCTCATTCTGCGGACTCGTAAATAACACTCATCATGCACAGTGTACGAGTCTCCTCGCTGTAGCTAGCTTGATAAAAGAAGGACAGCAAAAGAGCAGCTCAGGTCTAATGGGGACACTGTGGGTTCCGGACCTGCAGCTAAATGTAAAGGATTTTTTTCCCCTCATGGCTAGTGTAGAGTTCAAAACCATAACATCTGTTTGCTTACAAGTGTTTACTTTTTGTATTTTCCAATCTACGTGCTGTGTTTTTTTTCTACACTGTGTAGTTCTTTTGTCCACAGAGGACTAAAAAAAAAACCAACAACATACTGTATATCAGCCAAGCAAAGGGACTGAATCACTTCTCATCCAATATAACAAATATTTAAACCAGGCTACATGAATACACAATGTAGGTCAGGGTGACTCACAAAAGCATCGGAAGATTTTTCTTTAAGACTAAACAACAGCAAAATAAATGAAAGCCACACTAAGTTACATTTTTCCCCCCTCTAAATGGGTCTTTTAATAGGTCAGAGCCATTTTTTCCCCTCATAAATCTTAAATAAAACATCAACCATTCAGTGTCTAAAAATCAAATCAAGTAATTCAAGGTTTAACTTAAACCACTCGAAATGTTTAACTCATGAGTGCTTTGTCAGTTTGGTGGAAATATTGACTTATGTTTTGATGATGTGTTTGTGTTCACACAGCTTTTTTGGGGGGAAAACAGCAATGTAGACTATTTCTAGGTCTTCACAAAATGAAGCGGTCTAAATAAGGAATGACCTAGATTTACTCGTTTAGACTTCACACTGGTGGCTTTCCTGAAAAACACCATGCCTGCCACCAAGACTAAAATAGATTTGATGTATTTTGTTTTTTGTTAGACGTTGCAGGCGATTATCCTCAGTGAGCCAGCCGGCTTTTCACACCTGCTCCAGATCAGAAGAACGTACCGGATTCAGTCCTGTCCGCGATTGAGTAAATGCTTATTTAAAAAGTGAACCATAGGTTAGTAAATCATCAACTGTTTAAATGTGTGACCACGTTGGATAATTAAACCACTTTAAGAGCAAACTTTCACACAGGGACATTAAAACAGCTCACATGTACAGTTGCTGACGTGAAAGCTGGCATGTGGGCCGGGAAGCGTATCATGGTACTGAACTCAGGGCTACCTTTAGGAGGTGGGCCGAGTTCAGGCTGCACTCGAACTGTGCCACGATTTCCCAGGAAAGTGAACGCAACTCGTACTCTGGTCCGTATTTTCTTCAGGAAGTAAAGTGTGTGTAAAGTAGCTGCTGATGACATCATTAGTTTAGCAAATGTGACAAGGAAACATTGTAGAACCTGAAAGAAGGGAGATGTTTTAGGCAAATTTAGCATAGTAAAAATGTCGGAAGGAAGGAATATAAAGTAAACTAAGTAAAATGTTGGCAATATTTACACTCGTGACCCTTATTTGCAGCGTGCAATGTGACTGAGCCTCATAAAAACAAACTAGTATTTTTTTTTTTTTACACACCACTGTGATCCTGACTAGGAAGTTATTAAGGACTTCTTCTACTGCAGCTCCTAATATTACTGTATCTTAACACCCCCCCTTTTTTTATTATTTTTTTTTAACACATCATCTATTCAGTTTGAATAGCACATACATATTTGGTTACATCACAAGTTCATAAAGCAAGTGTCTCTTGTTAAAACAGTCTCTCAGGCATGTTTTTGTTCAACATAAGAGTTGTGGTTCTGGTTCTGCTTAGCCTTGGGGTCCAAGCATGCAGTTTTCTCATCGCCACTTGTTTTGAAATGTGAATTAAACTTTTACTGCCAACAGAAACAGCCTGAGGAATGAATAATCTGCTTATTCATAACAACTTCCCCACTGTTTGCCTGTACTGGTCATGTAAAAACACAGAGAGTTTTTAAAAAAAATGTAGTGCAGCATGTTTTTTTTTTTTTTTTTTTTTTTTTTTTTGGTAAAATCTGTCCTCTGAATCTAATTCAACTTTTATGGATGTTGCTCATTATTAGTTCAAGCTTAGTGGCACTTATCATGTTATCTGAAACTGACATGTTGTACACTTCACTTAGGAAGTTGTTAATGGTAATGGATCTAATGATGGCGTTAATATGGGACTAACATTCTGATAGGAAGTGCTGATGTGTGCTGACCTCCTCCTCTTCACTCCTTGTGTTTCTGAGCAGGCAGACACCATGAACTATGTGGGGCAGCTGGCAGGTCAGGTGCTGGTGACAGTGAAGGAGCTGTACAAGGGCATTAACCAGGCCACGCTGTCAGGCTGCATCGACGTGGTGGTGGTGCGGCAGAAGGACGGGACCTACCAGTGCTCTCCTTTTCACGTGCGCTTCGGGAAACTCGGAGTGCTTCGCTCCAAAGAGAAAGTGGTGAGTGAGCGGAAGAGGGATGTGAAACTCGTGCTGTAAAGTCTGACCGGTAGCTGATTAAATCCTGGCTCTTTTAGATCCTGCTTGCAAGTATCTTTAGAGCAGGATCGTCATGGTAACCGCTTCCGCATAACCCCACTCTGCTGTCATGTTTCCAAAGCTGTACATGAAGAACATTTGTTTAGAGCTTTTTTTTTTCCTTCCAAAAAAAGCTTTCATGTGTTATGAGTTCTGAGATTACGTCTTTTTATATATATATATATATATATATATATATATATATATAAAATTATGTATATATAATATATATATATATATAGAGAGAGAGAGAGAGAGAGAGAGAGATAACAGATTAAAATGAGTTGGAGTGACCTAGTCTGTAAATCCCCCTTTTACTTATTTTTATTTCTTTGCTAATTGCCCTGAGTTACACCCTGGCCTAACCACCAAAACAAGTTCAGTGAGTAGAAGCGTTTTATCATCAGTGGGCCTGCGGAACACACATTAACAATGTTATGAGTAGGCTGGAAATGTATCATCATCATCACGAGTTATGAAACACCATCCCTTGTTGAATGGAGAAAAGACACTTTCACTACATCCTCTGGAAATGAGTGTGTGAATGTGTGTGTGTGTGGGGGGGGTGTCAGTGTATGTGCATGTGCTTGTGACCTTGTACTGCTTTGTTTTTTTTTGTTTAGTTTTTTTTGCCTGTCATGGCCTAAAATAGAATGTAACCGCTTATATAATGGCCTCGGAGTGAAGACAGAGAAGGCAGTAATCTGCTTTACATTATGGGAAAGTTATAACAGGCTCTCGCTCTAAAAGTACTGCACAAAAAAGTACTGTGCATAACACCGTTGTGAGCACTGAGCACGGATTAACGTAACCGTTTTAAAATCTGTTCGAAAAATATAAACGCCAATAAAATGGCCAGTAACGTAAGCATGAATTAATAATCAAGTGTAAAGTAAAACACTCTGATGCATATTAGAAGATCGAGTAATTCATGAATCATTAATAACACAGCTAATATGTAATACCTCGGATAAACCAGTTTCAGACCCAAAACAAAAAAGCTCATAAAACTCCGACCTTGAGAAGTCTTTAAACAAATGAAGCCTATAAAAACCAAAACTGCATGTTTTTTTTCCAGGAAGCGTTTGAGGTTAGACTGAAGCTGGGGTAGCAGTGTTAGGTTGTCATTGACATCAAGGTCACATCTCAAATGTCTGCCTTTACAATCGTCCTCTTTATTAGGAACACGTGTACATCTGCACACTAACGCAGTTATCCAGACAACCAATCATGTAGCGGCTGCACAGTGCTGAATAAGAGCAGTTAAATGTTGGATAAAAGACCAGGTGATGTTCCAATCTTTATCTTTTCAAGCTGGGTGAGCCTGTACCCGTTGTAACCTGAGATTTCTGTTCTTATCTGACAGGAGTAAAATATGACGTGGTCTTTCATCAACAAAGTGTTTTCGCCCACAGAGCTAGTGTTTTGTTTTCTCACACCCTTCTGTGTAAACTTTAGAGACTGTCGTGTGTGAAAATCCCAGGAGATTCGTAGTTTCTGAAATCCAAACTTAAACCAGCCCATCTAGCACCACCAACAAGGTCAGAGTTACACATTTCCCCCTCGTTTTGATGTTTAATGAGGACGTTAACTGGAGCTATTCACTTGGATCTGTGTGATTTTAGGCAAGTTGGCTGACTGGATAACTCCAGAAATGTGCTGATGGTATTCCTGGTAAAATTGGTCAATAACTGCATATATGTTTAAATAAGCAGTTACATGGGCTGGAATACATTTCAGACATTTCAGAAGAATCTTTATTCATATACACTGCATAATAACTTCTGTCCCGTTTCCTTTTGCCATTAAAAGATCAAGTGCATTTCTATGTAGTCGAACAACAGGAAATGTAGGCGGACATGCAAAAAAGTGAAAAAAAAAGAAGAAGGAAACAGAAATGATGGGGGATGAAGTGGCTCTCTCAACCCACAAGTAGTGAGGAGATGCTGAGAGGGAGGTTGCTATGGCAACAGGTTTCTTCGAATAAGAAGTGCCTGCCAAAGGAGGAGTGGGAATAGTACCATCAAGGTTACTTACATAATAGGAAGACAAAGAAAATGTGACAAAATATTTTCCCGTGCTCGTTGAGAGTCGTAAATGTCTCTAAATGCCATATTTTTTTACCTGACCGTCCCTCATCTCAATCATGTAGAGGCTGCCAGGATTCAAAAGAAACAAACCCTGATCCTTCATTCAGTGCAGGTATTAGCGCGCCTTTGTCTGGCTTTAAATATTTGATATTGGGTTAGCATGAGGGACAGCTCTGCTTCAGACTCACCCCACAACATCATTAATGGCATCGTTAACATTCTGCCCCTTATTTCTGAACAGGATGCCCAGATTGCCTAGCAACCTTGAAACTGGATTCGAGAGGCCTTTCCCCTGAGTGGGGGCAGAAAGACAGAGATTGAGTAAAACAGAGACTGGGCGGATTCTCTGTAAGAGTCCAAAACAAATCAGTATTCACCAGAGGGTTTCGATCACTGCTAATGTTTCCAGCAGCCTGGCTGATGGATGAAAAGTGAGCATTCTGCATACATGATTTGGCAGTGTCAGGTGTGAGATATGATCTCGGCGTCCATGACCAAATGCCAGCACACCGGTCCCATTTTGTATTTGTGTGGCATCATTAAAAATGCATCGCTTTAGCGGTAACCCAAGGGCTCTGTTTTTAAGAAGCTTTTACTCTGATGCACAGAAAGCAGACGCTGTAGTAAAAAGGGTTTATTCAGTAAGCGTTGATCATTTCTATACAGTACATGTGTATCTGTTACCAAGACCAGATACTAAATAGCATTTAATAAAAGCTATCAGATCATTCTCGGTGACATTCTGTACTTAGGTGCTATGATATTTAAATGGCAAACATCTTTTTTCAGCTATTGAATATTCTTTTCGACTGATGTGAAAACCAGGGCGAGGTACGGCTCACTCACGGCTCCAGGGTCCCCGGTTCGATTCTGAGCACGGATTACTGTCTGTGCAGACCTTTTATTAGTTCTCTCGGCGTGCATGTGGGCTTCCTCTGGGCTTCCTCCAGGCTTTCACATGGGTTTCCTCACCTCACACTGTTCATACTTGTAGGAGGAATGGCAACTCTGAATTGCCTCTAGGTGCATGCGTGTGTGTATAAGTGTGTGTGTGTGTGTCCACTGTGACCTTGACAAGGATGTAGCAATATCTGAATGTGAAATAATGGAGGAAAGTTTGGTACAGAAGGGCAGCAGGAAGTTGTACAATTTCAAAAACAAATTAATTTCCCAACACAGTCCCCTGCGCAGATATCAGAAGGGCAAAGCCGATTCTTTTCTAGAAGCTGTACACTAAAGAGATTTGTTTTTACGAGATCAAAAGATAAATATGAAATGATGTATAAGAATTACAGCTCTAAATTCTTGATATGTACATTTACACGTGTTACTCAGCTTAGAATATTGTATTAGAACAGCTTAGTAATGTTATATTAGAGCATGTGATTGACGGGTGTTTCTCGTTGCTCAGGTTTGTCCTGTTACATAGCTTAAATAGTTAAACCTTTCAAAGGATGAAAACTTCTGGACGTCCCGGAAGACGCAAACATCAGTAGTGAGAATCTGAAAACCAGACTGGAGCTCATAAAGAAAAACAGAGATGAGCCACAAAAGATATGGGGCCGAGATGAACCGGGGGTGTGTTTATCGTGCAGCAAGGCAACAACCTAAAACACACTGCCAACTCAACAAAGCACTTCATTGTGGAAAAAAATGAAAGGGTTTAGACTGAGTAAGTAAGTCACCAGAGCTTAACGCAACTGAGCAGCATTTCACCTCCTGAACAGGAGACTGATGGGAGAAACTGTCAACCCAAACAATAGCTGAAAGAAGAAACTGTGGTACAAACCTGAAAAAGCGACAAAATAGAAGAATAGGTCAGTGGGTTGCCAACTTGATGCAGTTATTTCCAGCATGGAATATCTAACTTAATATTAATTGGTTATTTACTTGAATTTACTCTGAGACTCTTTGTTCCTATACTTTGCGCACCAGAAAGTTGTGTGGGCTTCAACCAAAGGTGCCATGTTCTAGGTTCTGTAACACATCTGGATGAACATGATAGGAAACCAAACCTTGAAATTTTGATCTGTCGTCTCATGTTGATCTTTTGATCTCAAAAACAAAAGGTTTGGCCTTGATGTTCCAATGATTTCAGAGGGGACTGTATATCATAATACAACAGCAAGGAACGTATCAAAAGTTCACAAACTTGAATAGGAATGTATCAGAAGGTTCTTATGGGTTTCGTGAAGATTATTTATGATGAAGTTTTGATCTTTCGTCAGATTGACATAGAAATAAATGGAGACCCGGTGGATTTACACATGAAGCTTGGGGACAATGGAGAAGCTTTCTTTGTCCAGGAAATGGAGGTGCAGGATGTGAGTATTTTCACAGACTCTTCACATGAACAAACACATTCCCCAAATTCATCGAAGGCTACGTTCGAATCCTTTAAATCAATCTTTTACATTGTGTCTCATTTTATTTGCTTAAGGTTTTATTAGGTTTCTATTCCAGAGGTACGGTTAAGGAGCAATAATGTGAGTGTGATTTGTTCCCTTAAGCTTAAAGTACACTTCTCTCCAATACAGGAGACAGTCCCAGCTCACCTGGCCACCTCTCCGATCCCCACTGAGAGTCACATGTTCTGGGTTGGGAGCGACAGGGGTACGACTCAGGGTCTAGACAATGACCCTCTGGACCTTGAGGAACCCCCAGAGCTCCCGGTGCCCAGTACAGGCACGGCCAAAAAGAAAAAGAGGCGGAGAAAGAAGCATAAATTAGACCCCCGGCGTGAAGAGATGACTCCTCCTGCCTCTGTCAGTGCCTCAGCCAATACAGACGACATCTTTGAAATGGATCTCAGCACTGATGAAGAAGCCACTCCCAGCACACGGTGACCGTTCACTTCTCTTCCAGTTTTTAGTTACATTTTCTGTGCAGTTACGAGAAACATGAAAGCACACGATTGAACTCAGTGCATTTTATGTAAACGAATCTTTAAAGATAAACTCTGTCCCATTTTAGATCATCTTCAATTAGCACATTAAAAGAAGTTGAACCCAGAGTACCAGCAGTTCGTCATTCTCCAGAGAGCTACCCGTACTCTGATGGAGACTGGTCACCTGATGACAGGTAAATACTCATTTGATCCCAACACACAGGACACACTCCGTGCTAGATAGTGTATCAGGAATTCACTTTTGCTTTCACCTCCTATGTAGTCACACCATGTCTGAGGTTTTCTCCCCCAAGAGCGACTCCGAGCTGGTGATCCGGCCTTCAGAGAGCATGCTGAAGATGGAGTCTCACATGCAGTGGACATGGGGAGAGTTCCCAGAACCCACAAGGGTATGTATAATAAATCAGTGTAGGACTGGGTCCACATTTTGACTGAGATACAGATGTTCTAGTTTATCCTGTGGCCTGGTTAGGGAAGGAGAACACTGTTTACGGTGACATTATATAATTCAAGTCTTTTGCATTTTATTGTTTTGATTAAACAGTGTTAAGTTAGAAAGAAATTCAGGTTAGCGTGATTCATTCTAGCGTGATTTATACCCCAGTTCTCATAGGAAATGATTCATTTCTTGTAACAGCACAGCACTTGCAGTAGCACCAACAGAAAGGCAGCAGGTTTATATTAATGTGTTCTCCGTTTCTATAGTAACCGCTAATTCGCAGAGATTACTATGAGGGACGCTATACATAATCTAAGATTGAAAAAGTCTTTTTTTTTTTTTTTTTCCCCCCAAAAGAAAAATGTCTAAGCTATGATTTAGTGAAAAGACATTTACTTAACATTCATGGAAGTGTGTTTTACACTGGAAAGATAAATGTGAAGACTTTCCAGTAACAAAACTTTATTTGTTCTTCAAATGGTATAATACGGATAAATTAGGTCATTTATGCAATGACACATTCAGAGAGCTTAGTTCACTGGTTCTTTGCATTATAATGTCTACGCTTATCTGTCATTGTATGTACATTCTATCCCCTTATCTTATGGCGTGACATATCAGGTCAGAACGCCCTGGCCCGGAGTACACTCACAAATAATAAGAATCAGCAGAAAGAGAATGAAGCCGATTTTAAGCTGGAATAGTCAGCTTCATTTTAATCGTGTACACTTATGGGTTATGTTTAGAATTTATCACTCCTCCTTTGCTTCAAAATATTTCCTCTAGATGGCCAAAAAAGACAAGACGGAACTGCCCAAGACTGTGAAAATAACCCCATCAGAGAACACTCATTTCAGGGTGATCCTAAGTTCCGAGGCCATGGAGCCTGAGGCTGATGTGAAAGACATAATGGAACCTGCCCCCGTTTGCACTATTGTAAAGCCCGAGCCTCGTACCCCAGCTACCCCAATCACCCCACTAATATCTTCTGACTGTATCGCCGCTTCCACACCCTCTGAGCCCCAAACGACGGCCCCCAACCCTCAAGGTGGAGCTGTGATGGATGTCTGCCCAAAGACAGACTCTCCCTCCAAGAAGAAAGGTGAGCTGATTGTAATCTTATTGATGTGCTTTAGTGGCCAATGTAATCATTGTCTCTCTTATCCTTCGCTAAGCAGTTACAATGTGCAGTAATCTTTTTTAAAGGAAGCCAAGAAGGGTTGGGATGGCGGTGTGTATTTAATGCTTAATTGGCAGCGTTTACTCTTCCTGATAGGATCTAATCCTTTGTTCTGTCAGGGTCATGATGCTGGTAAAAGTGCTATAAATGCATTGATTGGAGACTGCTGAACTGTGAATGATGCTATTTAGGAGCATTGCTTTTGCTATTTGTTGTGCAGGAGTACCAAAGAGAAGTCAGCACCAGGGGCCTGAGGACATCTACCTTGATGATTTGAACGTGCTTGAGCCTGATGTGGCTGCACGCTACTTTCCCAAGAGGTACACAGAAGCTAGTATAACTTAAAGCCTGTGGCTTTTTAAAACGCCACGTCATGTCTTTCTGTACAGTGATATCCGAGTTAGCAAGTAAAAGCTCTGTCGTGTAGCTTTTTTTTTAAGAGGAATCCTGGATCAGCCTTTTAAAGTTTTTACTGCTAGCTGGTCTGTGAGAATAGCTGACTGGGCTTACCACGGATCTATTTTAAAACCTGTTTGAGGACAAACCTTACGCGTGCGTGTGTGTGTGTGTGTGTGTGTGTGTGTGTAGTGACTCAGACTCTAAGCACTGGATGGACTCAGGGATGCATTCAGGTTCTCAGTCTCCTCAGTCAGTGGGCAGTGCTGCGGCTGACAGCGGAACAGAATGTATGTCTGACTCGGCCTCTGATCTGCCCGACGTCACGCTGTCTCTGTGCGGGGGGCTTAGTGAGAATGCTGAGATATCCAAAGGTACACACATCAGTTTTGGGTACAGTATGGCCGATAGTCTCCATTTTTGCCGAAAGAGTTTAACACATCATGTTAACTTTTGTTTGATATCCCTCTTTTTTTTTTAGAGAAGTTTATGGAACATATCGTCACTTACAACGAATTTGCCGAAAATCCAGCCATTATAGACAATCCTAATTTAGTGGTGAAAATAGGGAACAGGTAGGAATGTTTTTAATATTCATTCGAAAGTAAAAAAATAAAAATAAAAAAATCCTTATATTTGTACTTATCTCTGCATACCTAATATTTTAAATACATTTTCCTCTCACAGATACTACAATTGGACATTAGCTGCACCTTTGATTTTAAGCTTGCAGGCTTTCCAGAAGAATCTACCTAAAGCTACCGAAGAGGCTTGGGTTAAAGAGAGGATGCCAAAGAAGTCTGGCCGCTGGTGGTTCTGGAGGAAAAGAGCAGATAGCACTATCAAGCAGGTAATGCTGTTCAAATTATACAGTCAGCTCATCAGTTATCGGCAAATTAGTAGTAAAAATGGGTTATAAATTGTCTTAAATCTTAAAGAAGTTTACAAATATCTTTGTGTTTAGTTAGCATAATCTCACCTAAACTTTAATTGAAGCAAATATATACTAAGAAAAAGAAAGCCTATCTAAACATGTCCGTTTTAGCCCACAGATAATTAGTATTCTGCATTCAGCATGTTGTGCATCTAGCCAACTGAGCACTGAGCCTTCTCCTGTAATGAGAGAGGGGAAAAACAGAACAATCCTCTAGTCTATCGTCGGCTCAAGCTCACCACACAGGTTTACAGAAGGGTTTTAGTCAGGGAACTGAAATGACCATGTCAAAAGCTTGATTCTGTGATATGTTGTAGATCACAGGCCTCCTGGAAGATCCTGCCATAAACCAGTTATAGCTTCTTGGCAGAGGCAGTCACAAAGAAAAGGCTTTTTTTTTCTGGCATGTCCTCCAAGTAGTCTGTTGGCATGGAGGAGGTCTAATTATAGATTTGTGCAGATTCTCTTCATATATCCAGCTGTGAGCCTCGACGAAATTTTCGCCCGTCTATCCGTCCTCCTCTCTGCGTGTAGGGACAAAATATCCTCGTGTCCTCCTCCAGAGAGGTTCATTACAGATCTCATTGTTTTGAATGCCTTATTTATTACCCTAAATATATCTGCTTCTATCTAAATAAGCCACACTTTTCCTTATTTCATTTGTGCATTCTTTTATCTTTCATTTATTAATAAGGCCATCTGACCTTTTGTGACAGCTCATATATTTTATTTAGATACTTGCACGTTTTTACTCACGAAAAATGTGTTTTACATTTCAAATAAAATACTTTTATTTTCAACGAGCCTAAGCAAATGTATTTAAAAAAAAAAAAGCAAGGAGAGATGTTTTTGTTCGCATCCGAAGCCCCTTTATTTACTCTAAAGCATCTTCATTTGCTTGCACGTCACCGTGTCTACCTCCATCCTACAGTTCGGTAATTGGGTGTTTTACAGGCTCCGTGATGATGGAGATAAACTGAACAAGTAGCTCATTACACTGAAGGTTTTTCATCAGGAACAAATTGAAGGGCTTTTGATAAGCGTAGACTTGTGTTCTTATTCACGTGGGTCTTTTGTGGTGTGTGTGATTTTGCAAGACCAAATAAGAAACGGCGAAAAACAAAGTGTGTGTTTCTGTAAGAAATGAATCTGTGTTTCGTGGTTCATTCAATTGTGTACTAGGCTTCTGCCACCTCTCATCGTCTTTCTTTGCCGTTTTTGCCTTTAGTCCGAGAATGCAGGAAAACTGGAGATGAAGGAGGAGCAACTGAAAGAGGGTGAAGCCTCTCTGGAAAATGATCCCTGCAAGTAAGACACCACATCACTTCCTGTCACATAGCTTACTGTCTGCGAGTTAAAGGGCAGAGTTTCAGTATGGTAAACAAAGGTGAAAACCAGATAGATCGCCTTGTGTTAACTGTAAAAAAAAAGCCATCTGCCAAACGCAATAAATGTAAATGATTAATTGACTTATAATTTTTCCCAAGTTGCTGACTGGATGTTTCTCAGGCTTGCCTTACAGTGAGATAGCCTAGTTTCTTTTAGATTTTAAGCTCTATGCAGTTTCAAGGAAGACTTAATTAGAACTAGTAAATGTTAGTAAATCTAATTCCCTGACCAAATGATTACTGTTTGTTCAGAGTGGAGTCTAGAGAATCGTCCAGCGATGAGGAGGGGAAGGAGGTGAGCGCAGCTGCTGCCTCTCTGGAGCGCTCGGCTCAGACCGAACCCCAGCCTCAAACCCAGACTAGCACACTTTCCTACAGGAAGTCCTTGCGCCTCTCTTCGGATCAGATCGTGAGTCTCCGATACTTTAACTTCTCTGCTAACGTAAAAGAAGCTCTTTTTTTCAGCTAGTTTTGCCCCGGAAAATTCTCTAACGTGGTAAGTCATTTAATGCTAGATAATATTCCCACAATCATCCAACATGTACCAGTTTGCCTATTTATATTTGAATAAATTTGCACTTTTCACATTTGCAATGCAATGTATGTCATTATTCTGTCATATTCAAATATTTATTCATTCTGTATTTTTAGTCATTTTGTTCATTAATATGAAACTGACCTTAACACAAAATTGGCAATATAGACAGACAGTGATGTCATAAAAGCTAATCCTTTTTTAATATCATTTCAATCATTTAAATTGGTCAAGACCGACCTGCTATGAGTAACACGACTGTTCCTCTAGAAGGTGTAAATTGGTCTAATTTTATTTTATTTTTTTTGCCTAGTCCTGATGAAATATTTCATAATCCTAAGGTTAAAACCACTAATTAGAGAAGTGGCTGTAACCATAGATACAGTAATGGCAGCAATTCTAACTGCAGTTAAACTGGCTATCCATGTGTCTGTATATACACATTCTAACATGTTGGCTGTTTTGTTTTTGTTTTTTTATGTCTGAAATCACTAACGTTTTACCACGGCTTGTGACTTGTCTTAAAAAAACTTGTTCACCGTGAAACTTGTAAAACTTTGTAGACTCGTTTTCCGTTAATCACTTAAATCACAGTACCTCCCCGAGTAAAACTAAGCTTAAATAGAGTTATAGGTACGAGTAGGAAAATCCATTTACTCTTATCCCTTAGCTTCTGTGTAAGTGGTGTTAAAAAGCTTTAGCCTTTTAGGCTTTACTAATCGATACGTGCAGTGGTTCTTCAGAGTCCACAAAAGGAACGAGATCTTCGTCTAATGCCCTATTAAAGGCTTTTCTGTGAAAATAAGTTATAATCTATCCCATAAACCTTTGCTGCTGTTATGTAGACTAATATACATCAGAGTGAATCGTTTTGAAAGGATTGTGTAATGGCAGTTATTTTGATATAGAGCTCCCTCTCCTGGCTTCAAATCATCGCAAACGATTAGCTGGTAAAGGAGTTTGAGTTAGGAGTGCTCGTAGCTCAGAAGGTTGTAGCTCGGAAGGTTGTGCGTACAAATCTCATGACCGCCAACCTGCCACGGCTGGGCCCCCTAATCGAGGCCTTGTAACCCCTCAACTGCTCAGCTGTACAGATGAGATAAATAAATAATTATGTGGTATCACATGTAATATTCGATATTGTGCTACGTCTGATTGAACGTGCACGTGCTATATGAAGTAAACCCTTGATCTTAGCTATTTAACCATGCATTATTAAATTAGAAGCCTATAATTTCACATGGCTTGACGTTTCTTGCCCTTCGCTGATTTTTGTAGCTAGTTTACAATGTTTGCGATCCAGGTGCAGAATATGATGTAATGAATGTCTGTGTCTCACAGGCCAAGCTAAAGCTGAAAGATGGGCCTAATGATGTGACCTTCAGCATAACCACCCAGTACCAGGGCACATGCCGCTGTGAGGGCACTATCTACCTGTGGGACTGGGACGACAAGGTCATCATTTCGGATATCGATGGCACCATTACGAAGTAGGTACTTCAGTGATACACCTTTCTCCTGCTTTTTTTCTGTGTTTTTTAACAGAAAGCATGAGAAAGTGCTGTGCTGTTGCTTTTAGTGGGCCAGGTGCACTTTATATATAAATCTGTGCTGGTGAGACTTTCTCAAGACCTCTTGGTTTTCGGTTAGTCAACACATTGTTTTAGAAGAACAGAAAAATGAAAAGCCATACAGTGTGTAAATGTTACTATTAACATTTCACTTACAATGCATAATAATGAGCTTGGCTCTTAGCCTATTCATGGAGGAAATGCCATTACATTTGAAAGAGATTGAACGAATACCAATTGGTGTTTGCACAGTCTAACAGATACCGACTTATTGAATAATCCGGAGTTTGTTGGCGCTCACAGCACTAATTTTAGCTCAAGGCCAGCCTGGGGTTTTAAAGTTTTAATTGCAGTGAAGGCAGATGTTATGTGCATCCATATTTTTTTAAAAAAAGGACAGTTTTCTACCTTTGTTCTTGCTAGAACAGTGGGTGGGCAGCATTAAAAAAAAAAAAAAAGAAGGAAAGAAAGATACATAAGTGGCGCTTATTATTTTGTGCAGCGTCAATGTGGCAAGAACAAGGCAGCGCATTTGGACCAGGCAAGAGGACGTCACCATAATGAGCCAATTTAAATCTAGCTCTGCTATACTGCCACTCGGGTTGTACACCAGATAATATGTTAAAATCAGGGACCGGTTCCTCATTAGCAGATTACATGGTTTAATCCTCATCCAAATAGTGAAAGATGTGGGGGTTTTTCTTTTGTTAATATTTCAAAGAAAGACACTTATATGGCTATATTTAGATCTATATTTAATTAGTGTGTGTGTGTGTGTGTGTGTGTGTGTGTGTGTGTGTGTGTGTGCGCGCGCGCGCATCTACAGATCAGACGTGTTTGGGCAGATTCTGCCTCAGCTGGGGAAAGACTGGACTCACCAAGGCATTGCCAAGCTTTACCACTCTGTAGCTGAGTGAGTTCTTTACAGATACAGTTCTTGTTACTCTGTCATTTTAACGTCAAAATGTTAACAACTTTACACTGATTTGTAACGTCATGTTTTTAAATCCTGTCGCTGGGTTCTCTGCAGGAACGGCTATAAGTTCCTGTATTGTTCAGCGAGAGCTATCGGAATGGCCGACATGACTCGTGGCTATCTGCAATGGGTGAACGATGGCGGCACTATTCTGCCCCGCGGACCTCTCATGCTTTCTCCCAGCAGCCTCTTCTCTGCATTTCATAGGTACCACAACTATTCAGATAACAAATATGACTCCCAAGTGGTGTGACAGGAAAACGTTTGCACCTTTTTACGGTTATAAAGATGAACTTTTTCTTCCTTTCCAGCCATTTTAAACATAAAACATTTTCTGAAGTATTGTCAAGATGTTGGGCCACACATTTACATGCAAACTTGTTTCTGTATTGTGAGCAGCGCTTCATCCTTAAAGCGTACAGCATTGCTGAGTTTGTCTTCTTTTCCCTTTACAGAGAAGTGATAGAGAAAAAGCCAGAGATTTTCAAGATTGAATGCCTTACTGATATCAAGAACCTGTTCCAGTCTAACAAGCATCCCTTTTATGCTGCATTCGGAAACAGGACCAACGTGAGTTGTATAGCTTTGAGCTCTGTATTGTTATCGCCTGCCTTTAGACGCTAGTGGCAAGTGTGATGTATACAGTAGATTCAGGATTGATTGAGGTGTGCTGTCTGTCATGCAACTTGCTTCAGCCGGATGGAAAAACAATTTGGCAGCAGATCATAATTAACTTCATTGACGGATCAAATATCGTCTCTGGCAAAGTCTGTATTTGGAGCTGTCAAGCAAAGGTGGATATATTTATAGCTTTAGGAGAGTTGTGGTTGCACAGATGCACAGTTGCACATGTACAGTGCTTGTAATCACCTGCAGAGGGCAGAATGCTCAGCAAACACATGCCAGCATTTCCAACAAAGCGTATGACAAAGCTTCATGCAATATGTCTGTATCCTTGAAACATTCAGGACAGTTGCATCTTTTCTTTTCGAGACATTTCTCACTGAAATAATAATAATAATAAAAAAAAAACGGATTCTGTTGGGAATATTATGCTTTGGGATAATTGACACTATAATAAGATGAGCAGTTCAAGATCGTACAAAGACAGCAGGATTTAAATTGATAAATGTATTTTCCATAATAAACATTAAACTCCTTGTGTTGGTGATACTCTGCCTGGATGGATTAGGTCATAAAGTATTGGCTCCTTCTACAGACATGATTCCATCTGTTTTTCTGTCTGACATTTGTCTTGTTTATGCATTTTGTGGAAAGCTGTTCTGTAACTTTCCATAGCCTGTCACGTAAGTCTGGCTCACCTTTTCGTTGTAGGATGTTTTTGCCTATAAGGAAGTTGGAGTGCCTGTTTGCAGGATCTTCACTGTCAACCCTAAAGGAGAGCTAATTCAGGAGCAGACCAAAGGAAACAAAACCTCGTAAGCATATCCACTTCTCACAAGGCTGTAATCGAACGAATCCAATTTAAATGACGTTCAGGACTCACAGAGCTTTCACTGGTTTTTCGAACCTTTTAACTCGAACAAGACGAAAGGGGTTTTTAAAATTTAAATGAATGCATCTTTCTTCTCCCTTCAAAAACCACATACATTACAATAAATATTTGAAGCTCCGAAGTCTTTTGGCCTTTGCTATCTTGCTGAAATGCAAAAGACTTTCTACACTCTCTCTTATTTGAGTCAAAGTATTGTTTCTTGTGAGCAACGTTTCATCTCCAAACTGTTTGGCTTCATTTTCAGGCGTTAATAACTTTTAAACTCTTACTGAAACAAACATGCACTGGATTATGTATGCACTGGATATGCAAGGTCAAGTTTTTTTTACACACACATATAAATGTGTATATATACATAGTTATAAATATATATTAGTGAAACTAATAGATAGTGAATAATTTCATTGTATTTATTGCAATATTATGCTTTAAGGCAGATTTCAGAATAATAAGCTGGGATTTATTTTTCTCTGCGCATTTGCTTTATATGCTCAATGACTTTTATCATTTTTCCAGCAGCTCAAAATTGTGTTTCTCTCTCTCTGTGTGTGTGTGTGTGTGTGTGTGTGTGTGTGTGTGTGTGTGTCTGTGACATTTTTATGTAGGTACGGCAGGCTGAGTGAGCTGGTGGAGCACGTCTTTCCATTACTGAGTAAAGAACACAGCTCAGCGTTCACCTTCCCCGAGTTCAGCTCGTTTTGTTTCTGGAGGCAACCCATCCCTGCGATCAACCCAGACGACTTACTCTCATAGGCTAGACATTCTCTCAGTCCCTGCCTCCGTTTGCCCTCGTATAGACTGAAGTAATAATCCTCTAAGGTAATTAGGTAAAGTCCTCGCAAATCCAAATGTCCTCACTACCTGTAGCTGCACTCTATCCAGCCGAGGCATTGTCTGTCCAAAACGATTGTAGAAAATCCATCCGCACATCCAAAACGGAACGATGCCTCGCTCTCCCCTTTAATCTGAAGTCCACGTTGAACTGTGGGGGTGGAGACGGTGCAATTTCCCCCACATTTTCACACACATCAGGGATATTCGAAGCCTGCCTGAGCTGAGTGCTGGAGCCTCTAACAGATACCCTTATTTCTAAATTAACCATTTAGTGTGTGTGTGTGTGTGTGTGTGTGTGGTACTTAATATAGCTGTATCATAGCCTTAGTGCTGGTGTGTCTGATACTGGCGGACAATAAACCCTCCAGGAGCAGCAGAGGTGTTTATTTCTGCTGTGGTGGTCCAGCGTAGGCTGGTGTTTACAGTCCTGTGGCCTAAGCACTTACCAGTTAGTGTGTGGGAACAATGTGTGATTAGTAGGAAACAGAAAATGAGTCACGTGGCAGAGCATGCAGGAGCACAGAAATGATTAACAAAGATATTTATTTACAAGCGCTAATTTATTTTGTTCTAGGATAATTAACTATTATTAATTATTATTACCAACATGCACTGCCTCTAACATGTGGTGGAAGAATATTCCTGCATGACTACGTGTCTGTAATGAGGTTTGATCAGAGGCTCTCTTGAATGCTGATGCTGCTATCAAAGCAAGTCGTGCCGCTGAACTTTCCGCCCCGCCCTTTTATCCTTTCGCACCGTCTTCAGTCTGACGGTGCATTTAAGGCTTTTAGTCGTGCTGGAAAAGCCCTGAGCACAGAGCAAGGCTTCCATCTGTTTTCCAGGTGTTTTCCACTCGTTAACAATTTCATTGTCTGGCTGCTTTCGAATGCCTTACTGATCGCACTTTCTGCAGCAGCAGCCAAGAGAGCAGCACGGATCAGCTTGCAGTTAATGAAGGGATCGTCTTATTGTTGGAAGCTATTCAGCAGCCTTTTGCATAGAAGGTTTAAAAGCCTTTTTTTTTTTTCTTTTCTTTGTTATGAGGCGAAAACAAGATTTGAGTGTTTTTACACTACACTCAACCCTACTTAATGTGTGTAATAAAAAAAATAGATCTGAACTGCTAATGGCTTTTGATTTCCCAAGACGATTAGCTTTAGCATCAGTTGATGTACCTTTTTTTTTCTTTTTTTTTTTTTTTTTTGAATATAGGTAAATATTGTTTTTTTTTCTGCTCTAGCACTGTAATGCACCAATTTCAGTGTTTTGTTTGAAGAGACTGATCGCAGCTGTTGTGCAGAAGGAGTGTCCCTTATTATTTTCCTGGACATCTTCCAACTGATGATTCTCTGTGGCCAAGGGAAGGAACGTGTCCTTGTCATGAATAGTTAATTATCAAAAGCTGGTCTGTGACTCCGTGTAAACCAAATGGTGTATGCACATGTCTTTTTTGTTTCTAGTTTCTTCTTTTAAACGTAGACGTAGAGCACTGCGTGTTAGTAGCATGCACACCGACTCGGAGCACAATAGCAAGTATTATAGTTACAATAGGATATTTGTATGTGGTAACCGTTGTTTGTTTGTTGAGGGGGAAAATAAAAGGGAATTCCATGGTTGTTTAATTTGTTTATGCACAAATGTATTATCACATTTGTTTTTGTTTTTTTTTGTCTGTATGAAGTGTAGAAGTGAAACGTCTGTTAATGATTAACAAAGCGATCCCATTCTTTCTATGAAAGTAATACTACTTGTGTGGGATGGACACACTCATCTATTGTTAAAAAAAAAAAGTTGAAAAAAAAAGTTACCTCGAAGCAGATCGTTTATCGTTCATTACTCTTTTGCTTTCATGCTCATAATTTTATAAGCTTTTATTTGTCGACGTAAGCTCTTTACGGAACAGAAAACAGCTGTATCTTTGATTGTATTGTTTTCAGTGTACAAATTAAACATTAGTGCATCTGACCACTCTAGATACCTTTACATGTATACTTACTGTATGGATTTATGGAGTTATCATTTTGGAAAATGACATGAAAATCTATTAAAATGCAATTGTTACAAACGTTTTCACAATTGTTTTACTAACCGACATCATCGGGTTTTTTTTCCTTACGTTTCCTCCAGGGTGATGTTTAGTGTTCAGTCAAAGAATTGGATGACAAAGTTAGGTAAAAAAAAGAGGGCAGAAATTAAACGAATGCTTGCGATTGAGTGGTTTAATCAGGTTGGGGAGAAAATAATCTCAGGACAAACATTTTCTTTATTTATGTAGCAGCAGAAAAATGAATATGTTCATGTTTTTTTTTTAAATTTTATTTCTTTGTCCAGCAGTGTAATAAATAAGATGGAATAGCCAAAGGCTATAGAGTTTGTATAAGGGGAAATATCTGTCTTCCGTTGTTATGGGATTGCGTGATAAATCATGTATAAATCAAGCTGTTCTACCCAAAGTTGAACAAAACCATAGAGCTTGTGGCAAATATAAACAAATCTAGGACTTTTATATATCATCCTCTCAGCTTCATGCTGTCGCTTTATCCTTAAATTCATGATTTTGACTTTGTCGGTTTGTCATTCCATTACAAAATATCATTGTTTATTACTAAATCACTATGAAATGCTTGATTCTGGTCAGAAGATATTGGATTAAATAAAAACAACACAGAACCGGTGATCTATTTGTGTTTTTGTAGGTTTATTTAACATTTCCGGAAGGTGAGGTGACAACATCTTTGTGGTTTCATGGTAACATTACAAGCTGCATTCATTGTATTCAGGAGAGAAAAAGTAATAACAGAACCTACTATGTTCAGCAGACATTGTACAACATTAACAGTAACTAGAAATGGTTGAATGCACAATGTGTGTGTTAATAAATAAAACTTGCAATCTTTGGTTAATTCCTGTGGAATAAGAAGAATAAAAGCCTTTAGGACGTGTTATCTTCAGAGTGGTAACAGCATCACATCATCCAGGCCTTTATTATTGTCCTATTAACAGCACAACTGTTTTATTCCTTACGTATAGCAAAATAGAGACGAGACATTTATAATACTGCTAGGAATTTTTAATTAAATGATTCTATACAGTCCGGTTTGTTGATTAAAGTCACTCAGGATAAACCACCTTTTTATATTAAGAATTGCGGTGTAAGTAAATACATTATATGATGAAAATATTTGGAGTATGTCTAAAAAGCTCAGTGCACTGCTTCCCATGGTGCAACCAATGCAATGTGTGGCACTTTGTTTTTCTGTAGTCGAGCCAAAGCCAAGCAGTGATTTCGTTGCAGTGTCGTCTGGCTCGCCACGGGCTGCCATGTAAATGTGGAGAGCGACACAGCCAGACAGTCGTCTGCAGTTTATTCATTCCTTTTCCTATTTGCTAGATGTTATCTGTGAACCTGAGTGGAGTATAGGAAGACCCCGCTGAAGGTGGAGAGGATCTCTTTGGCCTCGGAGAGGGCCAGCGTGCCGGCCGTGCGCACTAGCGCGACTCGATCGCCTGCGCGCAACGAGAGGACGAGGCTGAACGAGACGGAACTACCACACTGACAAGGCCTTGATGCGTGCTGCCTGTCGTGTCCTCCATAGCCTGCTGAGTCTAGCTTCTGCACGCTGCGCTCAGACACAGAGAGCACAGCCTCGAGCCGCCCGTGCCGTGGTGCCGTCAGCACGGCCGAGATTAGATAACGACCGTTCACAGGCACCGTGAAGATTCCTGCAGAGTAAGCAAGGAGAGATTACTGTGCTGCCTACTAGGACTGGCTGTTTTGTAATAAGTGAGTGTAACCTTATATCATCTTTACAAAGTAGTTCAAACGTGGATTATATATTTCAGCTATAGTTAGAACCTTTAAAGTATGAAGTCGTTAAAAAAAAAAAAAGTAGATCTGCAAATTTTTATTTATTTCTTTATTTAATTTAAAATATACCTGTTTGGGGATTGTAGTGCCCTCCGTCATTAACTAGCACTTTATTAAAACGGATGATTCCAAAGTCTCCTAAATGCTCCTGACGTGTGAGACCAGCTGAGAAGGAAAAGGTGTCTACCGCCGTTCTTTCATACGACACTGCGAAAGAGAAAGAAAAGTGGTGGTGCTTAGATTTAAATACGCTCCATTAATGTGTGTGGAGGAAAATAATAACACTTTTGCACACAGTAATCCATTTCTAATGTACCTGGTGATGCAACAAGCCTTTGTGCAGGATTCCAGAGCACTTGGTTAGCTAATGAAAAATATAAAAGACAAAAAAGTCATACTGATTACAAAGAAAGATTGATCAAAGACAATATATATCTTACCTACAGAGAAAAGCTTTGTACCTGTGACCGGGTAGGGTTTATACGCCATGGGATTTACGGGAGGATAGCTTGCTGTGAAGATGCAGGACATTTGTTTTTTAAGTTTAATGTAAAACATAGCAGAAGTGAATTACAAGAACTTGTGTGATCTCTGACCTGGTGCGCCTGCAAATCCGTTGACGGGTTTGCCTAAGTCTTGGGATCCACGCTCCCGTCGAGAGGGGACTCTTTGCATGTATCCGGGCGGTCCGGCCACACCAGTCAAAATGACTTGATTGGGCTGTTGGCGTGGACTTGAGGGTTGAGGCTGAAGAGGGGCATAGGGCTGGCGTACAAACGGACGGGAAGTAGCAGGCACTGTCCTGTGGGGTATCCGCAGAGGAATGTGGATCTCTGGAATATATCTCCTCGGTGGGAAAGCAACGGGTTGCTCCTGCTTCACTGGCACTCCTGAGAGAGAGAGAGAGAGAGAGAGAGAGAGGGGATGACAGACATGGCTCATCTTGTGGGGGTAAAATCCTGGCAGATAAAACACTCAGGCAAAGAATATATCAAATTCAAATTGAAAAATCAGCCATCACAAATTAAAAATATGAACAGAGTAGACTAGATGACCGCATTATCTCATAAAGATATGCATTAGGGATGTAACACAATATGAAGAGATAACGTACAAAAGGATACAAATACAGAGGGCAGTAGGAGGTGCATTGTTACTTCTTTCTGTCTTGTATTCTCTCTCTCTCTCTCTCTCTCTCGCTCTCTCTTCTTCCTATCTTTCTTTTTTTAAAGAATGCTTGCCAGAAAGGTTTACTGAACATCTGGTTAAGACTAGAGGTGTGCTTCAGGATTGGGATCCCACAGGATGCAACAAAAAAGTCATGCGAGTGGAAGGTTTTTACTTTCACGTGCCCAGGAGCAAGCAATCACATACTGTATGAAGCTCGTGGGAAAAAAAAAACCAAAGTCTACAGATAGCAGTGTAGCACAATGCAGTGCAATACATCTACCACTTTCCTTGGTTCTGCCTAACTGCCTGGTCAAGTTTGTGGTGTTAGAAATTAGGCCACAAGTTTGTTTTTTTGTGAAGATTAGAATTAAAATGATTGCACTGGAGCATTGTAGCTGAGGTTCAGGAACTGTTAGGGCTCACACACCATGCTGACACTGCTTTTCAAACATGTTCGAGGACGCAGTTGAAAATATTTCGAGTTTCGGTCACATCCAAACTGGGTTCCAGTCAGTATACAGATATTTGGAGCGTACACAAGCATTTGATAAACCTTAATTAGGTATTTAGCCCAACATTAAAATTCTCTGCATGATTTGTACTGTAATAACTTCATTTTCACTATTATGTCCATTATAAAGGGCAAAAATGCTTTGCTCGAGGATTTAGCCTAATGGGCAAAAAACAAGTTCCATTAGTGGCTAGATGTTTAACTACCGTCAGCAGCCTCACACTGTGATGCTTCCTCAACCTAGCATGTGTTGTCCATCACACAAGGGTTTAGTCAACACTGTAATTGCATTTTTTCTTCCTGCTTACACCCGGCACGTGTACAACAAAGGACCGAATCCCATGAGCACTCAACCTGTTTCCTGCGTCATCACCGTTCGTAACACCAGGTATCTCAGAAACACACACGTAAAGCCCATTTCCCATGAGATAATTGCTATCTAAGTGTTTCCCACGGGGGATCTGTTTGGAACAGCAGAGGAAATCACAAGCTACTTTGTGCAATGGCTCAGAATACTACACACAGATGTGGCATCTTAACCAACAGTGACTCACTAAGATATTATCAAGCCAAAATTACTCCTGGTTCTGCAAAACTCCCTTCCTGTCTGACTCCCTCATCCGACACATTCTGGTAAACATGATCAGCTGTATTGAATTATAAAACTAATTCTATAGCAAAGTCTTCGGGAACAGAGTTGGTGATTGCTGGTGTAAAAGTATGCTATATACGGTGGTGTTGACTTAGATGTGGTGCTTGTGTATGGAGGATGAGTTTGGGTTTGCGCTTGGTCTAGGGAGGCTATGTTTACAAATTACCAACATGGGAAGACCGGATTGAAATGGGATAATTGAAATTATCTGCAAATGCTGGCTTCCATTTTAGCCATTAGTTTGGATGGCAAAAACGGAAGGAAGGAAGTGATCTTACACACACACACACACACACACAGTGTTATTAACGACCACAGTTCTGCACCTCAGTGAAGTAATCTCACTCTTGAACTGATCCAATAAGAAAACATCCAGATGGGGCTGTGGACCCTGACACAGAACTCTGACCCAGCACTTATTCTTCGCTTGCTGATTTCTCCACCAAAGTATCTGTTATAGTGATACTAAAAATAGTCACCCGTCCTAAAGTCACTCAGGTCACCACAGAATGCACTGATAGTGGGAAAGGGCGAGAGATACTTTTGGCATTTTATACTCGCAAGATATCAATCAGCCGGAATAGCAGGACAGGAAAGAGGATAAGTGTAGATAAGCTGAAATATACAGCATAACAGACAACTGTGGGGATTATTTTCAAGGTCCTCTATTCCAGAATTCCCTCAAGTGGTTGTTTCTTGTATGAGCTGTGAGCCTAGTAGTCTTCTACACGGACCGAAGGTCAGAATCTTATATTGTGGTGAGAGTTATTAATTTGTGAAAGAGACATTTCGCTATAAACTATTTAGAAATCAATGAAGAGGATTGGATTTAAGAAAGCGATCCACATACTTCCCAGCATCTTGTGTCACTGAAAGAATAACTGTATGAACCGGATCCAGAATTGCACAATGGCGCACCTTTCCCCCAGACTGCTTGCCAGAAGCAATGAGTAATGTTTAAGACTCTGAAAAAGCGAGCCCAGTTAGTTGTCTTGTTGGCTATGATACTTAATTTTTTTTCCACCTTTTTGGGCCTGTTTAGAACTACAAAATGGTTTGAGTGTGCTCTTTCCCAGTCTGTTAGGGAAAAATGCCACAAAAAATATTTTGTAGGCTAATAACTAACTCTTTTTAGTGCACATGTGATGTTTTAATTACACTGCAAAAAGCTATGAATGTTAATTTCTGAAATACAGGTGTTTGAATTCCTGAGGAAAAAATTGTCACGTTGCTGGTGACTCAAAATAAAGCTCACTGTATTGTATGTACAGTCCAGTAATATACATACTTTGAGTTCATTCATTCATTCATTCATTCATCTTCTACCGCTTATCCGAACTACCTCGGGTCACGGGGAGCCTGTGCCTATCTCAGGCCTCATCGGGCATCAAGGCAGGATACACCCTGGACGGAGTGCCAACCCATCGCAGGGCACACACACACACACTCATTCACTCACGCAATCACACACTAGGGACAATTTTCCAGAGATGCCAATCAACCTACCATGCATGTCTTTGGACCAGGGGAGGAAACCGGAGTACCCGGAGGAAACCCCTGAGGCACGGGGAGAACATGCAAACTCCACACACACAAGGTGGAGGCGGGAATCGAACCCCGACCCTGGAGGTGTGAGGCAAACGTGCTAACCACTAAGCCACCGTGCCCCCCATACTTTGAGTTAATATTTAGGTATGTAGCCGGATTTAGTTCTATACCTTACCTAAAAACAAACCGATAATGTCTTCTTAAATGAATATAGAGTTAAATAGGAAGTCTATAGGAGGACTATTCTTTTTTTTTTGTTTTGTTTTTAGCGTGCCATAGAGGTTCACAGGGCATCTGGTGAAGATTAGAAGTATATGCATTAGTACTGTATCCCACGGAACCTAGCAACCAAGTCGTGACACACAAAGGCACTGCGCAATACATTTCCAGCATCATCAGTAACTGCAACCGCAGGGTTGTTGTGGTTTAAATTAGCCTATTAGTTGGTATGTATTTTAGGATGTACAACTAAACCAAACTATCTATATTCATTAGAATATATCAATATGTCTATATGCCTTATATTATCATGTGTCTTGGAATAAATTGGACTTGTGCCGAACACGAACTTCACGCTTGCTTGGGAATTAAAAGTACTTTATATCCACCCTGAAATGATGACATCAGACTGTACAGGGAGGCTCCCAGGAATCAGCGTGCAGGCGTTACATCACGGACGGCTCATAGCCCAACATCTGCACCGGGGTGGGGTAGTGAGTCTGGTTTACAACACCGTACATCCAGAGGCCCAGTCTCTGCTGGTTAATGAAGACCAGACCCATACAAACATACACATACTGAACTTCCTACTCATTTCCTCATTCTGTGCAGGGAAAACTAGTGAACGACCAGCAAAAGGACATTTGGATGGACCACACAACTCATGAGCTCACAAAGCTCAGAAAAGCAGGAGAAGGGAGAGGAGTTGGAGAGGCACCCATTCGTCAACCTACAGAGATTAGTTTTGCAACAGTGACATAGGAAAAATTTTGTTAAACCTACACTATGACTTATAGGTTTAATGAATATGTCCAATTCTGTAGCAAAGCAGGTTTCTTTAAACATTACATAAAAGCTAAATCTTTTCGACAACTATCCAAAACATAGCATGGTTGGCATAGCAACATCACATCACGATTAGTATCACTTGTTTATGAGAAAGCCATGATTGTATCTGGCTCCATGCCAATGCTCATAACTCTCATTTTTGCTATATGTAGGGAGGCCCGTTGCCTTTCGGCAGCTCTGGGGAATTGTTGGCTTTTGTGCTCGCGTTGTGGATATTATAACACTTTTTACCTTTAGAATTAACTTCAGACTGTTTCTCAAAAACCCTCCAAAACATTGGAAGGACAGGACTGTGGATGGATAAATGAGTCATAAAGATACACTTAAATCCCTACAACTGAAAAGTGAATCATAATTCCTAAGTGTTGAAGCAATCCAATTTCCATTTAGGGGCTTTTTTCCTTTCTGTCGTGTCTGTTTTTGAATTGTAATCTAGTGGTCTTGAGACATGGTACAAGTAGAATATAATAGATATTTACATCGGTACAACACATTAAGCCTGGTGGAGAAAGAAATAGTAGTAAATCTTGATATATTTAATATTAGATCTGTATCTGACCCTGTATTATTTTCTTTCCCCGAAATAAAAATGATACCATTAATAGGTTGGTATCACCAGTCGTTTACTGTTTGTTGTTTGTAGTACACCGTTTCAAAGCTTTTGGATATTGGTTTTTGCTTTACTTACCCTGCTGTTTTGTGGTATGGTTCTTAATGTTCGTAAGCTGTGTCTGAACATTGTGCAGAGTGATCTGGAGGTTACTGATCCCCCGTGAGTGTATTTGCAGTGTGGAGTTCATCTGAGCCACGTTTCTTTCCAGCTCCTCGTTCACATCCTGAACTTGATTTCTTTCATCATTTCCCTTCCGACACAATTCTTCTAGTGTAGTAATCCGGCTGCCTACTGCGGAGATCCCTTCAGCCGCACCCGCTGCCTTCTCCTTACAAAGGGTCAGCTCTGCAGTCACCTGGGATCTCAGTCCGTCTAGTCTGTTGCTGAGCTCCTCCAACTGATTGTGGATTGGTTTGCTTGCCTCATGGGACAGAGGTGGTACCATTGTTGGTGGCTGAATCGGTACTACCTGCACTTCTTGGCAGCAACTAGAGTTCAGGGTCTGAATATCCTGGCTATATCTGCTCATGACATCTCCTAATCCTGTCACAGCCCCAGTCAGACCGTTTACATTATCAGTCAGAGGCTTCAGCTTGTTGTGCACATCCTGCATGCTAACGCTGTTCAGCTGATTGTCCAGCTTCACATGGTCAACTGCCCTGTCTAATTCTACAAGCTTTGCCGCATTGTTTTTAACACTAGTGCTCAGGACATCCAGTTGATTTCTACAGTGACGCAGATCCGTCTTAATACTCTCCAGGCCACCTAGGTGTTGAGGGTCCGTGGATGGTCCTGTGTTGCAGCCGGTGGTGCAGATCTGCTCAACGGCATTCAATTTATCCTCCAATCCCTGAAACACATACTTGAATGAATTAACCTGAGTTTGCAGGGCATCAACAGACTCGCTGAACATCCCTGGGAAGGAGGTGTTACTCATCTCGATCAGCATTTTTGTAAACTGGTCCTCCATAGAATTCAGTCTGATGTCCAAGAGTTCTTGGATCTTTGCTATCTCTTCGTTTAGAGCCTTGGTTAGCTTCTCATCCACGTAGAAGCAGTAGGTTTCTGCGTTTCTCTCCGTCACATTCATCCTGTCTTCAAGCTCCTCCATTCGAGGGCCAAACATATCTTCCAGCTTTAGCATGGACAGATGACTCAGTTCATTGTCCACACGGGCGTTTAAGACTTTCTGGGCATCTATCAGGAGCTGAATCGTATTTCGCATATCAGTGTCATCCTCTTTAAATGGAGCTGTTTGCCTGTGAGTACGCACCAGTCCGTCGGACATAGCCATATCCAGACGTACCTCGCGTATCTCTTTCCTGAGCTCGGCCTCTTGACTGTCCAGCAGATTTGTCAGGTTGTCAAAACTTCCCTTCCATCCCTCTGTACAGGTCTTCTGACAAGACAATATCTTATCATCACATGCGCTCTTCAGCTTTGTTATCTCATCCTTCATATCCAAAACCAGCTCCTTCTTTAATTTCTCAAACTTAGTATCAATGTAGGACTGAAGGATATCTATGTCTGAGGAGGCAATAGCAGTAACCGTTGGTCCCTGAGAAGCATCCATTAGCATTCGGATCTGGCCACTGTTTCCAATCACAGCCTCCCGCAGCTCCTCGATTACCCCTTCCTTGCTTTTCAGAGCATCTGTCACATCATTAAGCCTGGCCAGCACTTTTTCCATGCCCCTCTCCTCTACTCCTCTTGTGGCCTGGTGCCCATCCAGATGCACCTCGCTTTCCTCTATGCCTCCTGTTTTTGCACTGTCTTGCACATGCATGTTGCTGAGGAGACTGACGAGCATTTTGCTGGTGTCCTCCTGTAAATCGGTGCGTAGGTTCGCCGTCATGCTAGTCATGGCTGCCTGGAGGTCCAGAACTGTCTGAGAAAGGCGTTGCACTTCTTCTTCCAGTTGACGAGTTTTCTCAACCTCTTGGTAGGTGTTGTACTGCTCTGCCTCCTGACTCTCTGGCCCTATCACAAGAGAAAAGATGGATGGCAAATAGAACCTACTTATAGGAATATACCGTCTGTATGTATGTATAATAATCTGAATGTCAGATATTGGTTAACAGATACATTTGGTTTTCAAATCTGGATTAGATTCTAAGCATTCATTCATTCATTCATTCATTCATCTTCTACCGCTTATCCGAACTACCTCGGGTCACGGGGAGCCTGTGCCTATCTCAGGCGTCATCGGGCATCAAGGCAGGATACACCCTGGACGGAGTGCCAACCCATCACAGGGCACACACACACTCTCATTCACTCACGCAATCACACACTAGGGACAATTTTCCAGAGATGCCAATCAACCTACCATGCATGTCTTTGGACCGGGGGAGGAAACCGGAGTACCCGGAGGAAACCCCCGAGGCACGGGGAGAACATGCAAACTCCACACACACAAGGTGGAGGCGGGAATCGAACCCCGACCCTGGAGGTGTGAGGCAAACGTGCTAACCACTAAGCCACCGTGCCCCCCTAGATTCTAAGCAGAATAAATATTTACTATCAAATCTGTAACCAAGAGAGAAGACAAATTTCTTGACTATCTTACTTTGCGAGTTTTGTGTGTATCCAGTATATGGCTGATGATGTGGCTTTGGTTGAGGTTTTACTAGCATCTGTTGATTTGGGATGCCTTTAAGTTCTTTGCAGTCTGGACCTTGATATCCTGGACAACACCTCCATTCCAGTTCAGTAACTGTCTTATAGGAAATTCTGTAAATGGGTTGGAAATGGGTGCGATACCTGGAAAATAAAACGGTTTGCCAAAGTTTACAACACTTAATTTGTTAATGAAAGACACATTGCACATTTTAAATGGTAAAAGACCAGACGATTTTTTTCTAATCTTCAGCTGTCTTGTTTTAGTGAGTCTGTGGCCAGTGTAGCCTCAGATTCCTGTGTTCTTGGCTGATAGGAGTGTAATCCAAGTGGTCTTCTACTGTTCTAGCCATTCTACCTCAAGCTTTAATGATTTTGTGCATACTGAGATGTAGACAGTTTTAAAACATGATTATTTGAATTACCCTTTGTGTTGTCCAAACCAGTCCGGGGATTATCCTCTTGTTTCCACCGATAGAATTGCTGTTCTGCAACACTCACTTTATGTTTTTTGTTTCTCACACCATTTTGTGTGGAGAGAAGCAGTTTCTAACCAGCCTATCTGGCACCAACAACAATGCAATGGTCAACATAACTAAGACCATTTTCCCCATTCTTATGGTTGATATGAACCTGAAATTTCCTGAAGCCGCTGGGCCGTATCTGTGTGATTTTATGCATTGCATTGCTGCCACACAATTGGCTGATTAAATAATTGTAAGAATGAGTAGTTGTACAGTTTTGCCTTATAAAGTTCTCAGTAAGTGTTCCTGGAACAAATACATAAAATTAGCTAACTTTTTAAAATGTAACCTCCTTAAAAAAATGTTAAATAAATATACTCCATGGCAACTTAGCCCAAGTCTAAAAACAAACCATTTCCCTTAGACCAAGTGACTGAACACACACACACACACACACACACACACACACACACACACACACACAAAAACACAATCCCTCTAGCTCTGTAATAATGTACTTTGATTTGTACTTCTGAGACAACTGTGACTCCCTTTCCAAAAACATTCCAAGTACACCCACCTTAGACTGCTAGAACCATTAAAAAGTGTGTTTAGTAATTATTTCAAACATTCTGCATAAATCTGCATAAATGCACCTGGTTCTCCATGCACACGATTAACTGGAGAGTAACACAATTAACTCCAGTGAGACACTGGATTCCCATCAGTAATACAAAATGAAAGTAGGCAGTGGCATCATTTCCTGTGATGAGGAAGGGAATGGGTCAGTTTTCACATCTGTGAGCGCAATTATGGATGAAAATAACGTGTGTTCCCACAAAAATCTCCCAGATAACAAGCCATATTCTTTTCATGGTAACTGTTTACTAAGTAACATGTTTAAAAGGAGCGGTGGAAGAAACGTCAATATGAAATAAGATGTGGAACATAAGGTCAGACCTGCATGAACCTTTGTTGTTGTGTTGTGTTTATTCATGTTTGTGTTACACCAACGAATCTTAACAATTCTTATACAACACACACTGTCAGTCAAAAATAACATAATTGTTATTTGTAAGATGTCAAAATCTAAGCAAACAATAGGTATAATTGATTAAACAAATGTTAATGATTAAATATTTAGTCAATTGTGAAATGTTAAAAATGATATTTTGCAAAAATGTTTAGATTCTAAAATTGTTCACACTAACAACCCTAGAGTTGAAGTCAAATTTGCTTTAAACAGTTTTATTTGTAGAACGCTTTCAACATTGGACATTGTCAGACAGTAGCGTTAAAGAAATATAAAAATGCGGAATAAAGATAAAAAAGATTTGTTTAAAATTTTCTTATATTTATGAGCAATGAGCAAGCCAGAGGCAACAGTCGCAAGGACAAACTCCCTGAGACGATATGAGGAAGAAATTTTGAGAGAAACCAAATTCCAAAAGGAGACCATCCTCCTCTGGGTGACACAGAGGGTGTGAATACAGATAACATGGATCACATTGCCATGATGGCTGCCATGTTAAGATCATGTGACCAGTCCCCATGGAACAGGAGTCTTCTGTCATATCCACAAAAGGCCATTGTGCCTTCAGGCTTTCATTCCAGCCAAATAGGAGGCACACTTGTTAGTTGATTGAGTCCAAAATGAACTGATTAAATAAAGGAAAAACAGAAGTGACTCTTGCCTGATTAGAATGGAAGCCTGTAGCCACACTGGCCCTTTGAGGACAAGATTGAAAACTCCTGCCGCAGAGATTTTTGCACTCAATGGCTGCTAATTCCGCATTAGGCCCTTTCCCAAATGTCATCTTTTAAGACTGCACTTTGGTGACATCAACAAAGTACAAACTAATGATAAGACCTCAAGCATGCACCAGAAAATCATTTGGGACAGTCTTTGTGCTCACTGTGCTACACTTCAGAGCAATAGCTGAATAGTGAGTTGTGTAATTGGAAGTTATATAAGAATGAAAATAATCAAGGACCTTAATCAGTACATTAATAGTCAGCAATCTTCAGCAATTAACAAAATGCTATTAAAAAAAAGCAGCAAAGAGAAATCAGTGCTCGTTTTTTTTTTTTTAAATCATGAATCAACCACGTATGTTGTCACTGAGAATGATTGCTTGCAGTTTTACACTCTGATTAAAAATTTAAATTCAATACACAAAAACTCAACTGCTTGATAATGCAGCGTACAAATAAAGGTCTACAGAATTTGAGTACATGCACTGAGTTTATTCAGATATATAACTGTGGATAAGAACTGAGCCGGACAAATATTCTTTGCTTTTTAGCAGGATTTCTCTTAGAAACAGAGATAAACACAGCTAGGGTGTGTCACAAATACTGATTACAGCGGTTGCTTCAAAACACTTGAAACCAGTATAACTTTTCTGCTAGTCTTCACTGCTGTCAATATTCAAATATTATATCTGCCAATTCATAATATAAAAAGTACGGCTGCTTGATTGGCATTTAAATCACAATTCTGTGAATTGTAAAAGTGAGGCCTTCACGGAGGCATGAAATAAAGATTAGTGTGAACATGTTTAATGATACAAAACATGTAGACAGCAATTCAGATTTAAGCACACGACCCTATACGGATGTGTGTTTTTTTTTCTTTTGTAGAATATAACAAATAGAAGACTGTTATCAGATAATAATTAGCTGAGTTGATGTGGGCAAAATGGGTGCATTTCTGTGCTCTGAAGACTGACATCCCCTCTCTGGTACCTTCAAGCTGTTTTCAAGTTGAGAACAGTGATGTACATTTACATTTCTGCCATTTAGCAGTGATCCTTATCCAGAGTGAGCAACTGAGTAATTGAGGGTTAAGGGCCTTGCTCGGGGAGAGGGAGAGGGCAGTGGACCTGGGATTCGAACTTATGACCTTCCGGTCAGTAGTCCAACACCTGCAGGATGACCTGCAGGACATCTACAGCACACGGTGCCGGACCAGGGCCAGGAAGATTGTAAAGGATCTCAGCCATCCCAACAATGGACTCTTTTCTTTGTTGCATCCAGGGAAACACTTTTGCTCCTTGAAAGCAAACACAGAGAGAAAGAGGAGAAGCTTCTTCCTGCAGGCCATTCGGAGTCTAAACCAGGAAACACCCAGGATCTAGTACTGAACCTCTCCATCTCCATCACCACTGTTTTTCTGCACACCTTTTTTGCACTATGACACTTTAACTCTGGACTGTCACTTTAACTCTGGACTTGCACAGCACAGTGTCACTTTATACACTTTATACACACACCATACTGCACATGGACACTTTAAAGACAATCATTCAAAACTGTACGCATTTATGTGTATTTATGTATATGTATGTACATTCTTTTTTTCACATATATTTTCATATCTTCTATAGTTTTTATGTAGTTTATACTTTTTATTTACCGGTCAAATTCAAAAAAGCCTTTCACTGCATGTCGTAACCTGTATGTATGTGTATGTGACAAATAAAAATTGATTTGATTTGAACACTTTGACCACTAGGCTTCCACATCCCTATATAATTAAAATAAATGTAATTAAGATGCAAATGAATGTCTAATAATTTTACACTATGTGTGTGCTCTGTGTGTGCCCTGTTACTAAATAGCTTTCTGAATCACCATAGTATAAACACTAATAGCACGGATGTACAGCTCTTTTTGGTTGGTGGTGCAGTCTTTGGCTTGATCTCCTAAGCCACACCCTCTCCCTATAGTATTAGCGTCACTCATAACGGTTCATAAGGATCAGACCACGCCCAGTGCCCCGCCCAGTGCCCCGCCCCTCTCCTTGGTACTCACATCACTGATGGCTCGCAGTCTGGCTGGTTTACAGGACAGGGCGCAGCTTCAGCTTCAACCGCTGCGGGAAAATCCGCGCGCACTGCGCAGCTCACGTTCTTCTGCACGATAAACGCGCACCAGTTTCTGACAAATCATAAAACAGTGGCGATTTATAATCATCCAAGACATGATTCTGGATGAAATTCATACACAGCGACACTATTATGTAGACTGAAATCAGAGAAAACGAGCCAAATTACGCAATGATTGTATCCAATCACAGTGTGACGTTTAAGTGCGCAAACACATCTGGAACATCTGGTCTCATAGTTATGATTTCAACCAAGACTATAACGTTTTTGTTGCGTTCTTGTTAAAACGTCTAAACACTGTAAAACTCACTTGTCATCCTGTCATTTAAAACCTGTGTATTAAGCAAACGCGTTTTTCTTTTACGCACAAATGATTGTGTTAATGTCTTCAGCATTAAATAAATGTAGATAAAGTTCAGCATCCTGACATGAAACAAGCTTTTAAAGCATCATATGTTCAGTGTGTTGGAGTTGATACCCACTTGTTTCTGAGCCTGTGCGAGTTGTACTGAACACTTAAACACACCACGCTTCCCAAAAACAGCAGCGCGAGCCACAAACTGCTCAGATGAGGTTTAACACCCATTGTGCGTCCTGGTCATTAAAGAGCAACACAAACAATTACAGAAAAAAAAAAACCTTACTAGGGTCAGCCTTTCCAAAGCCGACGGACAAAAAAAGGACAGTCCAAGCTACTTCCCAAGTTTGAGGAAAAGTTAAGACTTAACTCTACAGGGGTCCCAAAAAAAAAATAAGGTTGCCAGATTGTCAGTTTTTGTCCACAATTGTCTTTTCCCACAATTCTTTATTTCTTGTGAACTAATACGTGCTACAATTGATCATGTTATATGTCACTTAAAACAATTAAACAAACAAAAAACAACAGACTTTATTGCACATCATAACTATTTAAACTTTTATACCGACACAGGTTGTATGTGTCCCAATCTGGCAACGCTTTACACAGACTTAATGGGGGCGGGACAAGTACACAATAGACACAACTCAATAGAGGACTTAAATGCCCCACAGCACTTTTAAACGGACACAACAATGTAGTGACTTGAGGCTATGTGTGTTTAGATCTCTGTGTTTCACAGTTAAACATCTTCAGTATTATTATTATTTTAATAAAAAAAGACAGAAAGAGAGAGAGAGAGAGAAAGAGAGAGACAAAGAGAGAGAGACCAAGAGAGACACAGAGAGACACAGAGAGAGGGGGAGAGAGAGGGGGAGAGAGAGAGACAGAAAAAGAGATAGAGACAAAGAGAGAGAGACAAAGAGAGACAGAGAGAGACACAGAGAGAGAGAGGGAGAGAGAGAGACAGAAAAAGAGATAGAGACAAAGAGAGAGAGACAAAGAGAGACAGAGAGAGGGGGAGAGAGAGGGGGAGAGAGAGGGGGAGAGAGAGAGACAGAAAGAGAGATAGAGAGACAAAGAGAGACAGAGAGAGACACAGAGAGAGAGAGGGAGAGAGAGAGACAGAAAAAGAGATAGAGACAAAGAGAGACAGAGAGAGAAAGACAGACAGAGAGAGAGAGAGAGAGACAGAAAGAGAAAGACAGACAGACAGACAGAGAGAGAGAGAGAGAGAGAGAGAGACAGAAAGAGAAAGACAGACAGACAGACAGACAGAGAGAGAGAGAGAGAGGGAGAGAGAGAGAGAGAGAGAGAGAGAGACAGAAAGAGAAAGTCAGACAGACAGAGAGAGAGAGAGAGACAGACAGAAAGAGAAAGTCAGACAGACAGAGAGAGAGTGAGAGAGGGAGAGAGAGAGAGAGAGAGAGAGAGAGAGAGACAGAAAGAGAAAGTCAGACAGACAGAGAGAGAGTGAGAGAGGGAGAGAGAGAGAGAGAGACAGACAGAAAGAGAAAGTCAGACAGACAGAGAGAGAGTGAGAGAGGGAGAGAGAGAGAGAGAGAGAGAGAGACAGACAGAGAGAGAGAGAGAGACAGAAAGAGAAAGACAGACAGACAGACAGACAGAGAGAGAGAGAGAGAGAGAGAGACAGACAGAAAGAGAAAGTCAGACAGACAGAGAGAGAGTGAGAGAGGGAGAGAGAGAGAGAGAGAGATTAAACGTGTGTCCAACATGA
The DNA here is from genome assembly GCF_030014155.1 of Tachysurus vachellii. NCBI lineage: Eukaryota > Metazoa > Chordata > Actinopteri > Siluriformes > Bagridae > Tachysurus > Tachysurus vachellii. The sequence continues at coordinate 9,152,423 of NC_083466.1, read as the reverse complement.
CGTCACATCTACAGACACGCCCATGCACTAGACCCTCACGGCTGTCAGTCATCGCGTCTTGCGCGTAAACATTTTTTTGGATGCTGCAGTGACTGATATCGCTCTGAAAATGGAGACGCTGTAAGAGAAATGAAAGATGCATCTATCTGACTCACACTTAGTGACTACAAAGACATCTGATGACACCGGTGTGGCTCACTGACAGAAACGAAGTTATCTCTTTGTTAAAGGACCAGAGATCCGTCCTCTCTTTGCTCCTTATACACAGCTGTGTGTGTGTGTGTGTATATATATCCTGTATATAATTCCATTTCCTTAAGCAACAGGTCACACCATTATGTTTATAATAATAATAATAATAATAATAATAATAATAATAATAATAACAAAAACAACAACAATAAAATGCATTTTTATTAAAGCAATCTGTAATTACAGCGGTACACGACACGGAAAACGTAAATCAGCCTTTATACAAGTAAGTTATAGACAGTTAATAGCGCTTTTCCGTCAGCAGAGGGCAGAGTTGTTACACGAATCGCACCTCGCGGAGATTAATTGCTTCCATTAACGAGCCGCGGCGCTTCCTGTCACTGGTGCAACATATACACACATCTCCTGACGTTTCTGTTTCCAGCGTGCAACACTGATAAGTGAGACAAATGGATGCTCTAATGCTACGCATTCGAGTTTATAACTACTGTAATGTGTAATTTCACAAAATGTGATTAATTGCAATATAGTTTTTGTTGAGGCTGAAAACAGAGGCAGCACATAATCTTATTTTACTTCATAATCAGTTCTTTATTGTAGGAATTCCTAGTAGGAGGGAATACCTATTGATTTTTTTTCTCCCTGAGAAAAATGGTCCTATTACATTACTTTTTCCCATATTGTGCTTATATTCAATTTCATGGACATATTGATGGGACCAAACGGCATTTTATACCCTCCATGAAAGCAACAGATCATGAATGTAATGAAAGAACTTCTCTGAATGTCTAAAACAAATGATCTAATGTGACTAGAGTGACCTGGGCTCTATAGGTGTTGCTTACATTGGGACACACATCTTTCTTTGTTGCTCTACAGCATAGGTTCCCAATTTTCTTTACATTTTTCCTGATGTGAAGTGGAGGCAAAATGGGGGCTCTACAGGTCCAGGACTGGAAATTATGTAATCTAGGAAGTGTGTGTTTTTTTTACTGCAGATAAATTGTTTATCCCATTCACAATTTACATTTGATTGGACATGTGGCACATTTTAAATGGAGATGAACTGTATGAGACACTAATGAAGACCAAATAGTAGCCTAGTTCTAGTATATGGCTAAAAGTATGTGGACACCTGATCATCACATTTATATGCACCTTTTCTAAATTTAGCCTGCCTTTGTTGTTTTAATAACCTCCTCTAGGCTTTCTCCTAGATTGTACAGCATAACTCTGGGCATTTATACTGCTCACACAGGTAGAAGAGCATTAGTGAGGTCAGGTACTGATGTGGGTGAAGAGGCTTGGTACACAATCAGCGTTCCAGCTCGTCCCAAAAGTGTTCAGTGGGGTGGGGTTCAGGGCTCTGTGCAGGACACTTGAGTTCTTCCACTCCAACCTTGGCAAACTTCATGAAGCACGATTTGTTTGAAGAAGCTCCACATGGGTGTGATGGTCAGGTGTCGACTTACGTTTGGCTTTATAGTGTATGTCAAAGTGATATAAAACAAAAAAACAAATAACTACAACTAACATAGTAAAGGCGTATACACAAATATATCTTTTGCACACTAGCTTTGCACTGTGGAATGTGGTAGTACAATGGTTAAGGTGTTGGACTACTGATCAGAAGGTCATGAGTTCGAATCCCAAATCAACCAAGGGGCCCCTGAGCGAGGCCCTTAACTCTTAGTTGTATCAATTAAAATAATAATGAAAGTCCCTCTGAATAAGTCTGTTTGATAAACGTACTTTTGCATCTTATTACCTACAGTAATTTAGATTATATATAGGATGTATATATATATAGCTATATATTATATATAGCTATATATTATATATAGTTACTTGTCCTATAGTAACATATGTACGGAAGAAAATAGCACTTGATAAAAATAGTAGATTTTTTTTAGAACATGTTCAGTACGTCATTAGGACTGCGTATGGTCGTGCATCGTGAACCGTATGGAAATCATAGCGAAGTGGTTGAGATGGTGAGACACAGGAGGACAGGTACGCGTGTGTGAGCGCGCAGCTCTCCAGGCGCGCGCTCCGGTCGTGGCTCATCGCCGGCGCACTGACGCTCTTCTGAGTCACCGTCATCTCAGCGTGTGTGCTGCTGCTCGCTCCCTGCCGACAGCGTGTCGCCTCTTGGCCGCGACTCGGCGCCACAGATCGGCCCGCAGGCCGAAAGAGCTCACGTGCTTCTGCGGCACCACCGGCGCAAACGTGTTTCATTGTTCTGTTGTTTGTGTGAAATTCTCCTCCTCCTCCTCCTCCTCCTCCTCTTCCTCCTCCTCCTCCTCTTCCTCCTAGCAGCGCCTCGCCCCCAAATCACTGGACGCTTTGTGCTTTTCCCAGAGAAGAGGGACAGCGCTACTCTCTCACAGCTCTCACTGTATCCCACTGAGAGGTTGTAGGGCATCATGCAGATATTGAGAGCTGGTGTTAGGTTTAAAATAATAATAATAATAATAATAATAATAATAATAATAATAATAATAATAATAATAATAATAATTATAATTATAATAATAATAAAGAAAAGCCCATTGGTGTTCCAATAAATCCACAGTGCATGATGGACTCACATGTTGGATTCACGCCTGCATTTTTATGTTAACTCCAGTCTACATTTACTTCCCATTTACATTTCCAAGTGGTCTCATGCTGTCTGTCTGGGTTCTCGTCATGTCCATGGAGTGCTCTGGTTTCCTCTCATCTAATCTACTCATATTTATTTTTAATATCATGCTATTAACATGATAGCTACTGTAGTATCCTGACTCACACGAGTCACTTTTGTTCTTGCTCCACAAATGTAGCAGTCGATCACATGTCTGGTGATCTCATATCAATGCGTTAGTGGTATACTAGATATCATTATTATTGAGGGTTCTATAGAAGGTCATTTTTGGATGATTCTTTTTTTTTGGAACTTGAATTTAGTGCAACAAAGTTATTTGAACTCCATGAAGTGTGTTCTGAGAAAAATGCAATTATCCATTAATGGAACTAAAATGCAACATTTCAAAATGAACTGGACCTAATTAATGGTACATTTAATCTAAAAAAAATTAAATAAAATAAAATAAAAATTTACAGTGTGTAATTTTCAGTGAATATAAAAAACAAATTGCTTTATGGAACAACACCAAGCCTGGCTTTCCACTCAGATAAATAACACATTCACCTACACAAGAAAGCAGAGTGTACGTACTGTCTTGTTCTGATACTGTTTTGAACAAGCTGAGAAACACACACACACACACACACACACACACACACACACACACACACACACACACACACGCATTAATTTAGGTTACCGCAGTTTAATGACTCTAAAATGTTAATATGGTCATAAGCCTTACTCCAGAATATTTGATTAGGGTCATGACAGATGCATCACCTAAAATGCTAATGAGCTAAAATGGTGCACAGGAGGGACGGTTTCTGTCACACAGTGAACAAACAGTATGGATCAGCTGAATCTATAAGATCCCTTGACTTTAACAAGACCAGCAAAGGGCACGCACTTCTACTCGGGTTGTGCCACAGCGCCGGACAAAAGAGATAATGACTTGTACTGAGCAGATTAGCAGCTAGATGAAGCATAATGAATCATTTGGCTTGTGTGCTGATTTTTTGTTTTTCTGTCTTTTGCCCCACCCATGTGTCATAGCTCTTATACAACTACAGTTCATTAATATCTCAGTGTCACATTTGGTCTGTGTACTGAAGAGATGTGACGGAACTTGAAATCATGGTCCTTATTGAATCAGTATTTATTCAATAAAAATCTGAATAATGAATCAGATCGTGTTTTTTTTATTATACTAATTGTACCACTATAGCATTTTACAGTATATGTTATTTCCTATATTTCCTGTTATTTCAAGATGTGCACTTTGCAGAAGGTATCAGCTGAAGGTATTCTTGATCTTTTTCCTTGTAGTTACTAAAAGATTCGTAGCACTTTCTGAATATGAATAAATGAATATTAAGCTTGGTCAGGATCAGAGGTGAGTTTTTTAAATTTCATACACAATGCCGTTATGCTCCTACAAGACTTTATTTTACTACTTGTCTTGCTGCTACACTTTTCTCCATATGTTTTATACACACGCAGCATGATAGATAGTACAGAGTCAACAGTTTGTAGACGGTTGTTTGCTCTAGTTTCTTCCATTCAGTACTGCTCTGTTTTCCTGCCAGTCTTCTTACAAGCTGTCCTGTGTGTTTATATTCTTCTTTATTATAGTTTATTTATTATCTAATTTGCATCACCATTTGCATATATTTTCTCTCACACTGTCTTGTATTTGCAATTTATGTGGTGTTGAGTACAATGTTGTTGTATTATGCGTTGCAGTATAGTCCTTAAAGAGAAAAAAACAACTCAACCAAACTCTATATTTCACTCCAAAGTATTCTTTTAAGGAGGATTTGCAATAAAAACCCAATTGTTTTGACTTAATTAGACTAAATTGCTATAGAAATGATGCGTTCAGATGGATGTTTGCATATTTTGTTTGACGGTAGTTACTGAGATGACTATCATAAGTTATAATGTCTGTATAAGTTGGAATAATTCAATACCATAAAAATGTACTGATGGCATAATTCTTTATTTCGTTATGCACAATGACTTGGCTGTCTCACCTCATGGTGTATTTTCTACCTTCCCTGTTTTACTTTTGCCCCATCGGGTGACCCACCGTACATCATACACTACAGTGCTTTTAAAACTCATTATGCCTTGTCAAACACGTCAAGACTTTTCTCTGCTTTCAAACATCAGATAAAAGGATAACCTTGAGCGTTGGCATGGTGTGACTGTGCTCGCCTCCGTCAGTTTAATTAAGTGGTTGTGTTCGCATGAGCCCGCAATCCCTTATACTCAAATCCTACCTTTAATGTGTATGTGGATGATTCACACTTTAAGACTGAAATGTCACTTGAAGAAAAAGTGCTAGATGAAAGTCACAAATCTCCAGATGTATGTATTACTTACAGTTTCCATTTCTGTCATTAATCATTTTTACTTTAGTGATATTTCATTCTTTTTATGAGTAGCTTAAAAAAATCTCAGTATTCTTTATACACACAAGTTGATTTACCTTGACTTGAAGACATTAAGAGAATTAAATTATATGCCATCTTTGTATCATTATATTATTTACACGATATTTACTTTATCTTATTGTCAGGTATCATCATGCATCTTAATGTGTTTATGACAACATTATTTGTGAGTCAACCAACTTCCCATAATTGTTAGAGTCCTCAATATTTCCTCTGTCAGCATACATTCATCCATCCTATTTTAGGCTCATTTGTGATGCCATCTAGCAATTGATCTTTTGTCCCCAATGACTCAACTACATGAGTAGATGTTGGGATGATCTACATGTCCAAACAGATTGCAGAGGTGATGTCATAAGTTCTTACATCACTATGGAGCATATGGCCTCGCCTTTCGTCTACCAGAGGATTGGCCATATACGGTATTGAAATCGTTTCCAACCTGATCATTTTTTTCCAAGCAGAACAACTTTTTGACCTTCATAATTTCATTTGAATAATAAATAATGTTTTATCTCTTATCTATAAACCATATAAAAGAAAGCACAGACACTGAGAGATACTCCAAGCTGTACTTACAGTATGCCCATCTGCATCAAACAAAAAGGGCAAGTGTCCGGTTAAGCGATAAATGAAATGTTACTAAAAGCTTCCTACAAATACATCAGACTGTAAATCTGTCCTGCATTTAAAAGGTATGAAAAATGTTATCTTTAAAAGAGATAATGGCAAAGTTTTACAACATCGTCCTTTGCAGCCGTTTGAGAGCTCAAATAAGCACTTTGCCTCGTGGTGCTGTGAGGCCAGGAGCTGTGGACTTGGTGATCAGTAAAGTCCAATCAATAATTCATGTTAAAGACCAGCTAATGCACATGCAGACAGAGAGCTTTTGCTATGTGTCAGCCACACAAAAGGAGCACTGGAACAGAAGCAAAAAAAAAAAAAAAAAGCTGAAATGAATGACCAGGCAAACAAATGACATCAGGACTGACAGGGTCGCTCTGTGGTACACGGGGCTTGACTTGTAACAGGTTAAAGCTGTCCACACTCTGCCAGGATCCAAGATGCACAGGATTGCAGGGTCTGATTGAAATGAGATGGCCTTTATTTGATTAATGTCCTATTCCTCTATCTAAGTCTGAAGAGGATGCTGCGTGACAAGGCAATATTTCAGAGACACTCACGAAGGAATTTATTTTTATCGACCAGAGAAACCCAAAGTCAACAAAGCCACAAGAAGTGGGAAGAGGGGACAAAACAAGCTTATTGGAGCCTTCACTCAGAAAAGTCTCCCACCTCATCCTAATATTGCTGTAATGCTTCAAAATCAATAGTGGGCCAAAAAACAGGTCAAGTGTGCAATCTGTCCAGGAAATAACGCAAGCGGAGAGCAGAGGAGTCATCTGGAGGGAATGAATTCTTGCTCGGTCAGAGAACACAGGGTTAATGCATTTCCCTCATCCCCAGAAATGCCAGAAAAAGACAATGAGCTAATTATCTAATTAAAAGTGACTGAACCAACTGTCAGTTTCCTTTTCTCAGCTCACTCCTCCTTAGTTCTCCCTCATTTCCAGGACAAAGCATGGAAGTACAGCGCTCTATTGGCCATTAGCCCATAATGACTACTGAGTGGCAGAGTAAGCGTGCTTTACAGTGACTGTGTCTCAGCAGGTCACAAGCCTAAACTGCCAGCAAGTGGCAATAACACGCATGCCATTCGCCAGACTTCGCTCTTACATAACATACTGGCAAATGATCGCACTGAAGAGAATTTTCTACTGTTCAGAAAGAAAAGCTTTTCATACATGTTTTCATACAAATGCTATTCATCCTGGTTTCAATCTGGACTGACAGTTATATACTCTGTAAACCCTGCCGCCGTGGCTGTCAAGGCTTTAAGCTTCTTATAAGCCTCATCCGACGCTATCCATTAGCTTGAATACTGCTCTCACACCTACGGATGCGATCTGTTAACTTGTTCGGTTTGGAAGATTGCGCAGTCGTGCAAGAAAAGCAATCAGAGCTTCAACGCATAAGCAGAGAGAGGAAGGCATTGTACTTGTTGATTAAAAAAAAGCGTTCCCAGGGAAACGCAGATGAAACTATTGAAATGGTTCTGCTGAAGACCTTGGTCACTGTGAGAGTGCGGTGTAACACAATGTGCTTTTTGCCTCTTTGTTGAGAGAAAGACTGCATGATTCCAGTACCCAGGTGGTATTCATGTGAAAACACTCACATAAATATTGGTCCATGACATGAGAGGACGTCAAAAAATATGTAAATGCTATAATTTTTCTAAAGTCAAAGGTTTTAGCTCTTTGAAAAACCAGTGACCCTGATATTCTTCAATATATGACTAAATGGATACAAATACTAACTTGCAGAAAGTAAACTTGTATTTGTTCAAGGCCTAATAAAATTGTTTATGAAGCTACAGTCACATATTTGATTATATTTCATATCAGATGCCATAATGTAAGTTGCTTTGGATTTTACTTTTAAAACTGTAGAGATTTGTTTGTAACATACATTTATTTCTCACAGGGGGCATGAAGGCTGGGTGGTTAGTACAATTGCATCAGACCTCCAGGGTTTGGGAGTTTGATTCCTGCCTCCACTATGTGTGTATACAGTATATGCAGAGATTGAATGTTCTCTTTGGGGATTTCCTCTGCTTACTTTGGGTTCCTTCCTCAGTTCAAAGACATGCATTGTAGGTTTCTATATATGTATGTATATATATGTATATGTGTGTGTAAGTTGGTTCCTAACATGTTCACTTGCTTGTTAAATATTTTACAATTTTTATCTTCCACACTTTGGCCTTGGAATGTATGGAAAAGGCCAAAGGATTACAAACTGCAATGAAAAGCTCTGTCTTGAGTGATGTAAATCTCACCCTGTTGGACCTGGAGCAGTGTGTAGGCATTAACCAAGGTCAGGAATAATGGACAGTGTGCAAGACGAATGTATCTTTGTTTGTTGTATTTTTAGAGAATGCAACCTGCCACAATGTGTTATTCCAGCTATAAGGTAAAGTGGTAATAACAATGGTCTAGCTTTATAGTTTCATTAACCCTCACCAGTTCCAGTAAAACACAGCATCACATTCCACCATTCTAGATTGGTCTACGTTTCATATTTTGTGGCAACAAATCCTTTTCATGCTTTGGAACAAAGATTGGTTTTGGAAAGGTTTTGTTGAGTGCAGACTAAAGGAACATAATATGACAGTATTATGTATTAGACAAATATGCTGTTTGGAAGACATATCCAATGTCAGCTACCACCAGTCCAGTTCTCATTAATGTTCTTCATGTTCAGATCCTCATGGACATTCAATATTTTTATATGTTATTATTTTCTTATGCAATATGTCTATTTATTTTTTTACTGAAATCTATCCTGGATTTTTCCTTCGCTTCCATTATACTACACAACAAATTACAGACATTGCATCTGTGCCATCACAGAAAAGGGTGAGGTTAAACTACGAGAGTATATTTCACCTTATATGAGCTGGCTTCAAGCATTTAGCGCACTGCCTTGCAGAAATTGGCATGGCATTTTCATTTCACCTCAGGGTGACATCTACGTAATGGGAAACCATCTCAGTGCTATCTAGGAAACCGAATGGATTTCAATCTCAGATGCATGCATTGATATGCAAAATCTGTGAGATGATCAGCCAGACAGATACTTCTGTTAAATGAATGTCACTGTTGCCTCAGAATAGCTCAATTTCTGCAAGTAAAAAAAATAAAAACAAATGATTTTAAAGGAGGGCTTGATATTTCTACCTAAAGATCTTATTTGGCTAAATGTAAACACTCCTGGGTCACTGCTGCACTGCTGCCTACACAGTTCTAGTTTGCTTATACAAAATCCATGAAGTAATATCTAATTTCTCAAGTCGATAGTTGGGCTTTATATAACGACTTCAAAACTAAATACAGTTTACAGAAACTAAAGCGTTCTGAATTGTTTACTGTATATTACTATTCACTCAGATGAAGCAACAGGTTAATGCCTGTTGCTTGAGCTATTATTTTTCTCACCTGGTTCCAGCTAGTTATCAAATCAATTCAAAATGGAAAAGCATCTTGATCATTACTCACAGAGGACAATAAATCATAGGATGATTGTTTTAGATATACAAACTTTGTCCTAATGTTCCGCATACGTTTCTCCGAGGATGAGGCAACACAAGTCAGTTGGATGCGATTAAAAATGGAGATGCGAACGTCACCTAGAGGTTTTCATTTTCTCTGCATGCCTCGGATAAAACCACTCTTATTGCTATTTCCGTTCTTGCCAGTGCAGGCTGTCACAAGAAAATATTTCCCTGGAGTGAGCGAATACAGGCTTTTGGTAAATTTTATTAAACAAAGAAATTAGCTGCCTTAAATTGCCTGGTACTTAGATGTTTATAGGGTATAGAAATGAAGGCAAATAACAGCAATTCTGTGAAAGGTAACAAAATCTTTATTGTAATAAGTGTGCTGTTTTTTTGCACAATTAAAAATTTGTCTGAAATCTTTCACTCTGTTGCAAATCCAAAGTCCAAAATATTTCAGAAGACAGTGCAAAGGTGAGCTTCTTGTCTAAAGCGTTTTATTTGATTATGTCATTAGCTGGTAATCACAGAGAGAGGGTTTGAGAGAAGGTTTATTGTCTGTGTTCTTTATCTTTTTGAGATCAGTTTCAACATGGTATTAAATAAGCTTTCATCAAGTATGATAAATGCCTTGTCAGAAGAAGTTATGAGAAAGTCTGGCCACAGGAGATCACATTCGCCTCGGGTTCTTTCACAAGTTGATTAACCACCTTCAGTCATGTATTATCCACAGGAGGCATGAAGGAGTAACTCATTAGGAAGGAATGCAGCACGTCTGAATGATTGTCTGTCTGTTGCTCACAACTAACAAGATTCAACACCAGAGCATTGTTTGCCACAAAACCTGTTGCTTCAAAAAAGGAATATATTTGTTTCAGTTAAGATCATGACGCCATTCTTTTCTGCAGTCGTCCTAAAGAGACAATTACGACGTGTCGTCTAAGACGGACGGCCTGCTCGCTTTTACACAGAATTGTGATATTTACAGAAACGCAACATCTTCAGATATCAGATATTGTAAGATGTTCTTAATCCAAAGTAAGACATGATACAAAGATCTAGTTGTTTAAAGGAAAAAAACAAAACAAAGCAAAACAAATAAGCCACTAAATGATAAAAGTAGTACACAAGATTAGAAAGACTTCCAAAGTTAAAAATGTAAGGTTTTTTTATGCATCCACATTACACTGCTGTTAAAAACACCACGTGCAACAGAACTAACAGCATTTAGCAGACACTCTTATCCAGCGTTTCTTACTTTTATCTTATTTGTACAACTGAGCAATTGAGGATTAGGGGCCTTGCTCATGCGCCCAGGAGTGGCAGCATAGTATACCAGGGATTTGAACTCACGACCAGCCGATCAGCAGTGCAACACCTTAACCAGTGAGCTGTTGCTTTCCTGACAGTCCCTGTGGTTGCATAAATAATACAAATCAAATGAGGCTGAGGCTGATTACTTTTAAGCCCAGCCTGCTGATTCCTGTAACCATATTTTTCTTTAGAATTCCCCTACCACATTGTTAGCAGTAATTACCGGATATAATACGTCGGTTAACCATAATAGTTTCATTATCATTCAGCCATTATTGAATAGAGCAATACAAAACATTGTACAGTATAATATCCTGATACACTGAAAAGTGCATGGCAAAAGAGAACACACAGACAGCATAAACAACACAAAAGTTTTTAGAAGTTCTGTGAAAATCCGCAATGGCAACAAATTTAAGTAGCTCATTTCATCATCGCAGGAGAAAAACAATGTGCTGGTGGTATGAACAGGTGCGCAGGCCAGAGACCCGTTTTTGTGCTGCAAAAAATTGACCTTTTCCTTAGGGAATACAAAAACATGCCTCTGAAACTGTTTATAAGACAAAATATTAAAGAGTTCCTAGGTTTAAGCCTGGAAGAGCTTGTAATTTACAGAGTGTGAAATGCTCCTTTGGCATCTCTTCAAACAAACAATTAATATTTCCACACGATGCAGAAAGTATTAAATTAATTAGGTGAACGTTGCCAAGAAATATTCAACAAGACCACAATGTACGTGTAAATATCCTGTCCATACTGTGTCACTCTCCAAAGCACAATACAAATTATTTAGAAAGGGTTCAGGTAGTATTTAATGAACATTTTATGTCTATGTTTATCAGTGTAGATAGAATTTTATGCGGATTTGCTAATGGTCATTGTGTTATTGTATTATACTAATAGTCAAAAGTCCCTTTGCATTCTTTTCTTAATGACATTTTGCATCTTTAAATTATTCAGAATTCATTGTTCAAGTCAAGTCAAGTCACTTTTATCGTCACATCACCACAGCACATGTGCCTTGGTGAGTGAAATTCTTGGGAGCGAGCTCCAGAAATTGCAGAAACAATTTACATACAGGTGAAAATGTGCAAATGTGAAAATGTGCAAATGTGCAATATGCTCATGCATAGCCAGTACACACAGTGTACTATTAGACATACTTACAATAGCTCTACGCATTATATACAATATGTACAATATGTAATATTTATATATATTATATATATAATATATATATATATATATATATATATATATATATATATATATATATATATATATATATATGTGAGTTATATATATATATATGTGTGTGTATATATATATATATATATATATATATATATATATATATATATATATATATATATATATATATATCTCATATATATATAAAATGTTAAGGTGCAATAGCAGTGTATGATGCTTACTTTAGTTTACTATTAAAATGAGTTAAAACACATTAATCAAGCTTAGACATTGGTAATTTGTAGAAGCTACTATTCAATAAAATTAATAATCATCTACATCAATCAAATCATCTAAATCATTTTCTCACCCTTGTTGTATATTAAAAATAGCACATTATGGTATTTTTACTATTCGCAGCCACTTCACCATACAACATAACAAATCCTCCTAACTTTCCATCTTCTGTCATGATACAGTTGCCAAGGAAACAGAAAGAAACTTCATGAGACGGTAATCATCTTGTTCAAACCCGACATTAAAAGATTGAGTGAGAAAGAGTGTTAAAAATGAACATAAAAGTATAGATCAGTTGAAATGGAGGATGATACATGAGCATATGGTGAGCATGGATGTTGAAAAACCCCTAAAATATCACAGAATTATACAGTTCAGTTGATTGATGTGAAAACCGGAATGTCCTGACAAAAAAAAAGGTGATTATAAAGACAGTGAAGTTGAAAACACCTGTCATCTACTTTAAAATAAGGCAGTGGGATCATTTGTGACTGCTTTGTAGCTGATGGTGCAGAGGGGCTGTTAAAGAACATAAATACTGCTCCCAGGGTTTCACAGCTTAAATCCTGGTTACCTCTGCCAGGAGGTTATGTCTCTGCAGTACTATGAAGAAAACTAAATGAATGCTGAAGTTACATGTAGTTAATTAGTTCCAGCAAATTAACACAGAATGATTGCATTGTCTTAAAATCGATGTGTTGAAAGGCCACCACAGTCTCTGGATTTTAGTCCATCTCAAAATGTCAGAATGGAAGTAAGCAGTTTAGAGTAACAGAGCTACGAACAACAAGAATTCTGTAAACAGGATTCTTGTTCTTCTACCTTGTTAGACATTACAGGAAATGGCTTATATATATATATATATATATATACACACACAAGACACACACACACACACACACACACACAAGGGGGCAACAGGTCATATTACATGCAGCTGGAAACACATTTATTTCCCAAAGGAGATTCAAATGAAGGAGCAGTAATTATTTCCTCTAATCTTCCAGTCGGCTTTGTTCCCCACAATACAGTGACCCATCTGGGACCGGCCGCAGAGACCATGAGCTTTCCTGTGTGTTTATTCTATTTGAACGGAAATAAGTTATTTAAAATGATTAAGGAAAATAAGCATTTATATTGCAATTAATGGTACCACTTTTAACATTATTACATTTTAAAAGCCTCATTACATTTGCTTACACAATTCATTAACAACTAATCAGTTTAAAACATCTTTCTTGTATATCATGTAAACATTTCTACATTATAATTTATGATTTTGGCAACTTATCGTAGTCCTCTGGGACATTAGAAGCTTTTGTGGTATACATCTGATCTCGTATGTAGACCACTCAACTTATAGTATTATAATGGGAAGCATCTGACCTCAGACGTTGAATTTTATACTGAGAATTGAGGAGTGCCATTGGGAATGACGTCATATCAGACTTCATACACATTATTTATATAAGGTCTAAAGATACATACACTAATTAACCAATATAATGAGTATGTGTTTATTAAGTTGACATTAACAAGAAAGGAAGTCATCACATTCTCTACTTTTTGCTCTACTGTTTGCTTTACATGTAGTACGTCAACCTGGAGTTTAAAGCTCCATTAGATTTATTAGATTTATTGCCATCTTTAAATTATCTGTAGTTTGTGTGTATATATGTGCTTTGAGTCTCCTGGGACAGGTTCCAGGTTCCTCCGCAACCAAGTAGGTCAAGCGGTATAGAGAATGGATGGATGGATGGATAATCACCTGCAGGAAACATATTATTTAAACATACCAGGCTTAAGGGGGCATGGTGGCTTAGTGGTTAGCACGTTCGCCTCACACCTCCAGGGTTGGGAGTTCGATTCCCGCCTCCGCCTTGTGTTTGTGGAGTTTGCATGTTCTCCCCATGCCTCGGGGGTTTCCTCCCCCGGTCCAAAGACATGCATGGTAGGTTGATTGGCATCTCTGGAAAATTGTCCGTAGTGTGTGATTGCATGAGTGAATGAGAGTGTGTGTGTGCCCTGTGATGGGTTGGCACTCCGTCCAGGGTGTATCCTGCCTTGATGCCCGATGACGCCTGAGATAGGCACAGGCTCCCCGTGACCCGAGGTAGTTCGGATAAGTGGTAGAAATGAGTGATTAAGTTAAAATGACCACTCATGACAGCTCAGGATGGAGGTTTAAAATGTTTTCATTTATACAATTTTTTTTCTTTGCTGTACATGTCTCAGAAATAACACTAAGCAAGATAAATGTTCTTTTCATGAGTTAAGCACTAGTGCAAATTAGCACCTCAGAAGTCTGTGAATGATCCCGGTTAATAAAAAAAAAATTTTTTTACTTCCAATGATTAGAGACAAGTCTACAAAATTCCTCACCCTGACTTGACCGCAGTCCACATGCCTTGAGGCGTAGGAAAAGGGTGTTTTGTTAAAGATCAGAACGTTCTCTCTCTCGCAGCTTCGGCAGGGTTACTGCAATGTTTGCTCACTCCAGTCCATCAAGATTTACTGCTGAGAACAGATCAGCAGTGGATTGGAAGACACCGAGGTTTAATGTCTGACTGGTATTCAACCTGTGAAAGAGAACTGACTTAAAGGTGAAAAGTGTAACGTAGCAACAAAATGCTAAATTCAAATTAAATCTTAATTAAAAGACATACCATTTATTTAATCTTGGTAATAATTTAGAAAATAGAATTTTGCATTACTCTGACACAATTCAAGCTTTCTGTCAAGTAACAGCCATCAATTCAACATTCGTATTTTCAGTTTGTTTAAAAGAAAAAAAGAGCCGCAATTACCGCACTCATATGTAGCTTGATTTAACACAATGTGCACTATATTCAATTTCATATATACCTCATGGATATGATATCGATTTTAGATTTAATATTTGAGAGCAGAAAAACGTGAGGACTTCTAAATTAAATTTCTTGAAGGTTGATCTCTGTGCATGTCATCATCCCTGTGGACAATAAATGTCAGTCTTGACATCATCATAAATCCAGTTAATTCAATATAAACTGAGTAAACATATCTCCTTTCTATTTATTACTTTATTGCAATCCAAAAAAAAAAAACTGAAGATGTTTGGCATAACGGATGTAGAACTCTATATATTGTATGAACTTATAATAATGTACTGACATCCTGTGCAGTCCCAAACTATATATATATAGAATATTGAATAAAACACTGACTATGTATATACAGTACCACCTGCTCATACTGTTCATTTAATTTAATTCAATTTGAAATTATTTGTGTAGCGCATAACAATGTCTTAAAGCAGGTTTACTTAAGTTTAGTATAATACAAAGATTCACGATTAATATTAGACATGTTTAAATGTTTTTATTTAACCCCAATGAGCAAACCTGAGTTGACTGAGGCGACTGTAGCAAGGAAAAACTCCCTTAGATAGAAGAGGAAGAAACCTTAAGAGGAACCAGACTCTAAAGGGAACCCATCCTCATTTGGGTGACACTGGAGGGTGTGATTATACATATAAAATACGAAAGTTGTGTATTGATGAGGAGGTTGTTGTCCTCAAAGACCACATGGAGTTGACATCTAGTCTTAACTGTGCAAAATCCTCATGAAGCAGAATCCAACTGGAGCTGGAACATCTCTAGATGCGTCAGGATCCTCACAGGGTTTGGCTTCTTCTCAATGAAGGTCCATAATCTTTATGACACAAAACACAACTGGAGCTGGTACAACCTCTGGATGCCTCTGGATGGTTAGAAAGAGAGAAGCAAGTAAAGAGGAATTGGCATAGCTGCTGTTCATAATATTAACCAACACTAGATGATATTGTGCATTTGATCAGATGTACTGGAGCACAGGATTATGGGAAGTATTATGAATATGCCTGGCTAAAGAAATAATGTCTTTAATCAGCATTTAAGTTGGCTATACCAACGTTTGGGAGCTAATAATTTCAATGTTCATTCTGCTAGGCCTTAAATAAAAAAATCTTAGGAAATACCTGTTTATATCTATCTCTGACCATCTGTGCTACTGAAAGGCTGATTTCTTACCATCGTTTACAAAGCATGTTGAACTTCATTTATGCTTTATATATTCACATATATATTGCTGCTGGGTGAAATTTTGCCTACTCTGGAAGAAAAAAAAATTCAATGCAAACCAAGAACACAAGGTGGGTTGTGCATCCTACAGATGCAACTGTCAAGTCAACACACCTTCATCAGAGAATTCAATGCAGCCAAAATAAATCCCAATCCACATAATCCAAAGTAAGAAGAGTGAACTAAATATTTATGACTCTAATAATGTACTGATATCCTGTGCAGTTTGGGATATGGCCAAAGTATTTGTGAGACTGGAGATATGATTGTTGTTTCCAGTATTACATAATGGGAAATAATAAATAAAAGGCATTTTCACTGAGGACCAGGTGAAAATGCAAAACCTTGTGTTTGCTTCGGTGTAATCTGATAGCACTCTATGTATCTGCTCATCTGCTCATGTCTGCAATGCTAATGCCTCCACACATCTCCAACATAGATAGAACGAGACTAACATGCTAACTTTTTCATTTAAAACACAATGCAGAGAACAAAACTTTCGTCTCTGGTCACCTTCACTGCATGTGTTATTTTTAATCACCCAATCTGTATTCCCAGGAGTTTTACTAGTGACCGTTTAGTTTAGTATAAATTTGGGGATTTCAACTGGAAGTCTATGGCCACTTATAACTTACAGATGGACAGACTTCAGGACAAAATAAAATATATATATATATATATATATTTCATTTTCTCCTGAAGTGAGATCCCGGATGCATTTAAAATGAATATTAACTCTGAAGAACTACAAACAGTGATTTATCTGCTGAAAATTGTTTTCGATAACAGATAAAACTTATTTTGCTGCACCAATTTACCTGCAAAAAGAGAACATAAGTGAGCTTGCACACACATCTTAAATATTTAAATTATGTGTTTAATTTCACAAACTGGAGTGTCTGATAGGTCTCCTGAGCTCTCATTTAATTTAAATTTTGCCTCAAAATAGCGCAAATCATTTTAAGCCATTTTTAAAGTCATATTTTAAAAGTTATATTTTTCTATCTTAAATGTTTAAATGAGAAAAAAAGACAGCTTCTCATATGCTCCTCCCGTAAACCTTGTTTACAGCTCAATCTGTTTCCTAATGATCCATTACACTGCTGGTGAAAAATAATCTTGCCTTTACCCAAAGGGAATCATTGCTGAGAAATGCTCACTTTCAATTATTTGAATTATTTCTCCTTAATAGTCGCATGTGGTTTAGAGTTGAGCTCATCAAGAGGACTCGATTTAAGTGCAGACCACATTATGCTTCCCTCAAATTATTTCAAAACCCTATGATTCCCTATGGTCAGGTATTTTATTTTTAATTACTCTATCACTAAAATCCTGTTTCAGTAATAAGTGCAATAAAGACATGGGATCTGCATTTATTCTGTCCAGACTTTTCAGCTTATAGAGTTAAAAAGTGTCTACGGTTCTGTGCACTCACATTCACGTCTAGTCCAATCTACCACCCACATGTAAGAAGCTATCGCTTTACTTCCTCATCCTGTCCATAGGTGACACACAAATCCATACCATCATCATGACATAGATAACGCAAGGTTTTATTTGTTGTCTCTTTTCTCTCTTTCCCTCCCTGAGCCCCCACAATCATTAGGAATATTCCTAAAAAGAGGCGAGTGACATTTTAACAGTCATCACAAAGAGGAATGAGTTTCATTAGATGCAATTTTCCCCTTTGAGAGTATTTCAGCTGTGCCACTATTGTGTCAGGGAGAAGGCAGCAGGAGATTTACATAGAACTGTTGCTTGCAGAAGCGCCCAGGGCCACAGTACATAAAATGCTAGCCATCTATGAAGAATCCTTCATAATCAGTCATAATCCTATCAGTAGACTAGCAGGGCCTTAATCTAATCCTGTCTTTGCTTCAGAAATATTTGGCCATTTGGTCATCTCACTTTGACTGTGCTGATGAAAAGTATAAGATCCTCTGTTCACAGGTTCAAAGACTGATATAAAAAAAAAAAAAACTGATTATTTATGTGATTATTTGTTGGATGTTGCTGCAGTTGAATTCAGCTAAAGGCAAAAATGATGAAAAACATTTTCCTTTTGTCCAAAATTCTGCCATAAAAAAGATTCATATCGTTTGAATGCTAATAATAAAGGGATTAAAGGGACACAAATTATTTATTAGCAATTATTTCAGTGAACAGTGATCATTTAAGTCAACACAGTGATGAGACACCAGTTAATCAAATGCTGTGATTGACATTTACCTCAAGACATGAAACTAGAGAGGCAGATATACATGTAAACAATGCTAATGATCATAGCGATTATTTATTTTCCATCATAAAATGATAATCTCTGATAAACTGTCACTAAAGTTCCAGAAATAAATGTAGACCTAGGTGGGCAATTTACTTTCAATATAGGATAATAATAAACCAGATTAACATCTTTACAAAGGAGAATAGATGGATTATAGCGTAATTGAGGACATTTACATTTACGACATTTGGCAGACACCCTTATACAGAGCGACGTATAAAAGTGCTTTGGCGTCTCTATGGATGAATACATTAACACCTCTAGGTTACAGACTTGGGACTTTTTTTACTTCCTAATTTTGCTTACAATGTAATAACCTGGAAAGTTAATTTTCTCTTTAAAAAAAAAAAATAGAAGAAGAAATCATCTGAATGTTGATTGTTGGTTGGAATAAAGGTTTGTATAAAAATAGATATTAATTTGTGGTTGCATTTATATATTCAAAACTTTTTAACATTTTTATTTATTCAATGTTCAATTACATGCTAAATTCATCAATTCTGTTTAGAGATGTTGCTTTTAAACACTGAGCTGATGTCTTTCAGTTGAATGGAATTCTTAAAATGCATTTTTTCCCTTTTCTATTTGGGAGTAAATTGCTATAATTTAGCAAATGACCTATATGTAAAATTCAACAAAATATTTGTATAGCAGAAAACAACTAAAATCTGACAAATCTGACAAAAGTTGCATAGAAGACTTTTTTATCGCCACATATACATACATTAAAGAACTATGGAAATCTTTTTCTTCTTTTTTTTTTTCAGTGCCCCTGGAGCAGTGAGCATTAAGGTCCTTGCACAATTGCCCAACAGGGGCAGCTTGGCAGTGCTGGGGCTTGAACTCTGACCTTCTGACCAACAGCCCAGCACCTTAAACACTTGGCCCACCACTGCCCCTTATCTGGAATAGGAGTGGGTGGCTAGAGTTAGACCATAATGCAGAATACATTACAGTGCTGGAGATCAGAGCATTCCTGACAGGCCATGTCAGTTACACTGCACATCCCGTATCAATAACAAACAGCTTATACACGAACATGAACACATATTCAAGGCTCAACTGAACATAAAGTGTCAAAAGATCAGATGCAAGACACTGTATCTGTAAGTACATAGTCTCTTTCATTGTCAGTTCATTGATGGCCCCCACAAAACACAAAGTTTCTTTAAAAAGGATTGATACCCATGTCAAACTGCTTGTAGAATTTCAGTCACTATTACAGAAATAGTCGTACTGGATGGACAAACACAATTAGTTTGATTATAGATTTGAAAGATGAATTTCCACATTAATGTGGTTTAAAAGGGATTTCCCCCACTTCATCAGCAGAATGATGTATCCTTCCCTTTGGGTGTTCACAAAGTGTGTGTGAGTTATTTCAGAGCCTCTGTAATGTTAGGGCCTGTGCATACTTCTTTATCTGGATAATTGGCTGCTAGGTGGACAGTCCCATCAGCAGGAAGTGCTGGGACTTAAACAGTGACTTGGCTGAGGTCTGATGCCTGACAGAGTGTGTGAAAAAAAGACAAAGGCATAAAAAATGTTTAAAAACGATTCTTAAAGTCAGTGCATTAACATCCTGAAATCTGTGTGAGTCACACTAACACATTTTAAGGAACTCCTAAGAATTTGTGAAGTGAACAGATGCATACCTGTCTGGCTACCTATCTCACTAATACAGTGAGAATAAGTGAATCTGATGCAAAGGGGTCTGAAAAATTACAAGGGAGCAGAACTAAGATAAATAAAGACCCAGAGAAAAAATTGCCAATATGGTTCATAAAACAGATAAAAGAACTGATGCACAAGTATAGACATGAATATATGCCATTACCTTTGCTGTGGAAGACACTGCAGCACATGGGACAACCAGTGTGCTGATAGCCCCATTCTGTCTAAATAGACAATTATTCTGAATGTTAAAATGAATGATAGGCCCTCTGTGCCTGCTACCAGTCAGTCCAGACCTGCAGTCCCAGACAAACAGCTCTCAGTGGTACCACACACCTTGGAATTATAGATCTGACCCCAGGAAGTAGTGACCCCCTTATTCAGCCATATACATAAAGAATGCAAGTTCAGAAATAAGAAATAAGAGTTCTCAAAAAAAGTAAGAAGGGGAGAAAATTGTATTTTTAGATTTTGTTCCAACCACAGTACAGAAACATTGAAAGCTTCTATCTGATTATAAACTGAATTAATTAGGCTTTGGTACTTTTTGCTATGGCACATAGCCAAAAAACTTGATCAAAACTTGTCTAAGAAAAGCATCTTACATCATGTTCAGACATTTTAAGCAGACTCAATGCTTACTGGAGCAGTCTAGCAGTAGATATCAGACTCGTCCTTCTGTTTTCATTTTTAAATCAAAGTTTGCTGGATATATTCCATTGCTTTTAGGAAAGATTGAATCCATTTCACATGTGTGTATGATTTTTGGAATTTGTACACTATGTGGCCAATAGTATGTGGATCCCAGATTATTAGACCCATATGTGCTACTGTAGTTGAACATCCTATTCCAAAAGCATGGATATGGAGTTGTTTCCCACAGATTTGTAACTATAAAAGCCACCACTCTTTTGAGAAGGTTCTGGAAAGGATCCTCCACAGAAGCATTAGTGAGGTTGGTCACTGATGTCAGACAAGACAAGGAAGCCTTGAGTGCTGTCAGGATTCCAATTAATCCCAAAGAAATGTTAGTCAGTAAATAAAACTGTCTGCATAATTTATGTGAAGTAAGGTTTCTTAAATTATACATATTAAATTAAATCATATCAAATAAATCAAAACCCCAATTTTGGCCATATCCCAATATTTTTTTCCTCAGCCACTGCAACATCTGGGGTTTTTTCCCAATCCTCCACACATAGATTAAAGGTGGGGTCTCCAATGTTGACATTTGAAATCACCAAAACAAACACACCCCTAACCCAAATGGGTCCCACCCCTGTTTTGATAGCTCCGCCCCACACATACACCAGACAAGTATAACCCAATTATAACCCAGACGAGTATTATGGCGGAACCTGTTACGGCAGCTGACCGAGGGTATATTTTTATCAGTAAATGAACTCAATGAGTAATACTATGGTAATACAAATATGTTTTTGTAGTACTGTGTGTTGTAGCGTGAATGGTTTATCTCCGTTTCACGTGGAAGACGTTCAGTTCTCTCCAGCGCTGGAAAGCTGAGCCTATATTAACACGGGTCCTACTTCTTGCCTTATCGTAAGCCTTTCTTTGCTTTCTTTCTTTGTTTTTATCCTCCATGTCAGTGTTAAAACCGCTTTCTGCTAATGTCACACATGCGCACTGAACACTCTCTCTGCCCATATTGACAATACCCGCCCCTTTCTGCTCATTGGCTACACATTAGTTTTGTTTTTGTTTTGTATGGCGGCCCAACGCAGCATTTCTCAAACAATGGAGACCCCACCTTTAAACAGGGCACATTATTATCACATTTGCCCTGTATGAGTTTTCAAATTATCGTTAGCATTTTTCTTTGCAATTCTAAATGTCCTGCTCCATATTTTAGAAAGTAACTTTAAGGTAAATTGTTATGAGTGGTTTAAATGCATGCAATAACCATGGTTTTCCTGTTTAGGTGGATATAGAATGAGAAAGAACAATGTGCAAGTACATAGCTGTAATTAATGCAGGAAGCTTTCATTGCAAGGATTACTACTTCAAAGAATGATTAATTGTCCTACTGAAAACCTCATCTAGCTTTTAGGAAGCTTTAGGCACCATATAATGTATTATTACAATGCAACATTAAATAAAGTGGCTTAAAGTGCCATAAGTGCAATAAATTGCCAAAAAAGGTTTGTTTTAATCACATTATGGATTGCTTTATGGCAGTGGTTTTCATGTTGGTTAATTGCTGAAAATATACTTCTCTTTATCTTTGAAATTGTCTTCACCGCCTTGCATTTTCGCCTTGCGAACGATGCATTTTAGGCAGCTGTCATAGAGCGTAAAAACTGTTAGTTTATATAATGTCTGGTTTTGGTATTCCCAAATGAGATATATCTCAAAGGTCATGATATGCTGGCAGACCAAGAAGCATTCTCTCAAAGTTAAAGATTATCTCAGCGCTGCAGCACTTCGGGGATGCCAGACACCATCTCACTAAGTGTTCATTAGTGTGATCTGTGGGATGAGTAAGAATGGGATTTTTTATAGTCAGACTCAACAGGTCAAACAAGTAGTTATTAGTGCTTAAATCTCCTTCTTTATAAAATGACATTAGTAGTCCAAAGCTGCTTCTCGATAAGATGAGCTCACGTGTATGTAGTTGCATGCAGTTTGCAAATTTCATGACAATGATTAGTCTTCGCTATGTTTAATATTCATGGTTGTTCTGTTGTTTTTGCGCATTTAAATCAGGCTTTGCTCATTCATGGAAATGTGCTTAGCCATTTGTGCAGGAAGAGTAAAAGTCATCCTGTTTGTCCAAATGTAGCCTCCAGAGAGGGAGGCAGTGAGCGGGTCTTCCGAATACTTTCATGGCTGTCTGCTTTTCCATTAAAAAGAAAATCCCACAAGCATACAAAAAGACAACAATGTGGGCATGCTAATTAGAGCTATCATCTGCTTGACAGGCACTAGAACTGTGAGATGGAGCATGTAGCATCATAAGTGTCTGATGTGTTACACTTCCCCTATTGCAAAACTCTCATTTTTGTTCAAAAACAAAAAAACTAAACCCATGTAAATCATTTATTTATTTCTTAAAATTAATATTATATTATGAAATGATTTGTTAGAGTATTATCATGGCACAGCTGGTAATGTTGCACCTGCAGAGCTCCAGGCTCCATGCTTCAATCCTGGCCTCAGTTTACCATCTGCGAATAGTTTCACAAGTCATCCAAAATTACAGTTTTAATAGTGAATGTGTGTTAAATGTGCATGTTAGATTAGGACCTTGTATGCATAACACAGAACGTATGCACAAAATAGAAAATAGATTTTACTCAGACATTCTGCGTTAGATGAGAACTGAACTGAATGTGAAATTTAATGACAACCATTTAGGAGCTCTAATTTTAGCTCAAATTGCACTATTAAATATCAATGCGACAACTTTTCAGAAGAAGAAAAAGAGAAAAAATTTCCACTGTGTATGACACTGAGGATAATGAGGGCTCATTCCCTTAAAACTGGCCTACATGCATGTTTGTGTTTGTGTATGTGTGTGTGTGTAAGACAGGGAGAGAGAGAGGGAGAGGGGTGGTTTGTGTATGTGGTGTATCATACAAGGGCTGAAATGGCTGTAGATATAATGGGCATCCATCACCCACGCAAACAGTGGGGGTGCTTGGCCTTTTGTGCTCTCTGCTACTTTAGATACAAACACATATACACAGAGTAGGTTTCCAATCTCCCTGCTCAATTAGTGAGCAATGACAGTACTATCCCTGCCTAATGGCTACTTCAAACAGTGTGGCACAGTTTATAATAGAGCACGCACACACTTCATTAGTCTCATTATGATCCACGACTTAATCTGAGCTTAGTGTCCTTGAAGTACAACTCGCTCCCATAGACATGCTCTGAATTTGATTTAGTTTTGGTCAATTGGTGTAGGTTACTTTTGCTTTCATAGATTTAATTGTATTTGTGAATTTGTCAGAGTGGTTCAAAAAAAACCTTGTCTTAAATCTCTGCCCTTTAAAATGGATCGGATAAATTTTAACAGGGTGGATATTCTGTGCTCTAATATTTGAGTTTATACTACATTACTAACATGCTGATTTTAGTCAGCTACTAGAGATCAACAAACCAAACAGGCTAGAGCTTTAAAAACAAGACCACCTGATGAACCCATTCATTTTCCACCATATCACTTCTGGGTGGAGGCAGCAGTCTTTTCTTCCCAGAGCAACAGTGAAAAAAAGATTCCCGTTTAAACTTGAGGGATTTTCCGTAGTGGATATGAATCGCCATGCTGCAGTGCTGAAGGGAAATGTGCAAGAGGATTTTATAGGCTTCCCCCAAGTGTGATCCTTTATCCTGCTTTCATTAGCAGCTAACAGCCTTCTCCCTCTCTCTCTCTCTCTCTCTCTCTCTCTCTCTCTCTCTCTCTCTCTCTTTCTATTTTTCTCTCTCTCTGTAAACAGCACATACAGCGCATTGCTGACTGGCACCTCTGAGTATGTCACAGGAGAAACCCCACCAGAACACAATGCACAGTGATAATCAGATGCAGGACAATCAACGAAACACAGATTTTACATACAGTAGGACAGTAGAAATGGAAACTTATTTCCAATTTAAATTTAAGCAACCAAATGCTAATTTAACACAGAAGAGATACGTTCTATGGTTTCCTACACAATTAACATCCGATATAGGTTTAAGTATAGTGTATAAGTAATCAGTTGGAAATAGCATCAAAAACATGTGTATGGATTTTTAATAGAATGGCCAGGAATCAGCTGTGACCTTAAAGTTTGATGGATGTCTTGTATGGTTGTGGAATACAAATGCAGACACAAGGCCCCTCTAGGCTTAGCTTAAGGTCATCACCAGTGGCTTTAGTCTGGGTGTAAAAAGACAATTCATTTCCAGTACCATTCATTTTCAACATCAGAGACCTCCGCTCGCTCTTACTCAGGCTCTTGCCTCCATCACTGCATAGTTAAAGATGTCAGAAGGAATTAGAGGAGCTACGGTTGTAATTAAATTCTGGGAAGGCTGACATTAGAAGAGGTGCTGCTCATCTGCTTAATTGACATCTCCATTTGGGTTTGTGCTGCGTAGCATCACACAGTCACGCTCTCCTGTTTGTGAAAAATGTCACACACATTTTGGACCACAGATGGAGGGACACTGAAAAAAAAAGAAAGAAAGAAAGAAAAGAGGTTGGGTAATCATATCTATGAAGGAAGTGCCTTGAGTAAATATCCTCTTTATATGAATTTTATCAAGTAAAGAGAATGCTTAGGGGAGGCAGAAGTGGGAAGCTAAGCTGTTTACCTCTGCATTGTCCTCCTATAGCCTACAAATACTGCTTTAGGCTGTTTTCACATATGTAATTTATGTGCTCCCTATGAGGCATTACAAACCAGCTCTGAAAATCCTCTCAAAATTGAATTTCATGATCTTTTCCAGGAAGCATTTTCCAAGACATGTGGTTTAAAATCATGTCGTGCTGCTAGACTTCATTGGGCAAAGATTTCTTTATGACTAAACAAGACAAATTCAGAAATCCTGACCTATTCTAGTGTTTAAACAATCCAGACCAATCTTTGCACACTGTCCTTCAGAGACGAAGCCAAATTGCCTAAGACCTTTCGTTTGCAGAAAAGCACACCTCATAAATGATCACCATTTGCATTATTTTTTTTAGAGCTAATTCTTGAGGGCTTCCAGCAGCTTGCTAGGGGCACTCTTTAATCTTTCTTTCTTTTTTTTTTCTAAGCACATTTTCAGATTAACCAGGGACCTACTAGTGAGATTATAGCAAGTGTGAGTGTGAATCCTACACATTGTAATTGAGTTTTACACATTTACTCTTTCATTCTGGGAAAGCTTTTAGGAATGTAAACTCTAATGCAATCCTGTCTAATTAGATGTTGCTGAAATGTGAGGATTCCAAATGGGGAACCTATTGTGCTCTCTTATATACTGTTTCTTTAGGTCATTGTGGCATAATGTCTTTTCAGAGAAAGGCTTATTTTACCAAATGGATATTATTGAGGTATATATACTAATTAGGTCCTCTGGATTTACTGTGAGATGGGAGATAATAACAATACACTTAGTGTACTATGTCATTTTGTGCTTTTATTAAAGGGATAAAGTCCCATTAATGCTTTCATGCTGTTGCTTATTATTCAGTTATTCAGAAGTCAGTGATCAGTTCACACAGTTTTTGTTGTCACGGTGTTGCCACCAGATTTCCTGCAAACTTCACAGTAGTTAGCCTAGAGCTTCATTTCAACTCAAGTGCACCAAGGATATGAGCTGTGATCTATCTAAAAAACACTGATATTTTGAACGCCTTCTAACCAGATCCCACTGGAGTTCACTTTTATTTTCATCTGCTCCACCAGGAAGCAATATAGAGTGTACAGTGGGCTATACAAATAATATTTGCCACTGTGTGTTCACAGATGCTTTAATTAACTTATTGTGAAATAAGAATTTATTATATTATATTAAAAAAAAATAATATAGCAGTGTAATAATCTAGGCTACCTGATGAATATAAGTAGATGATTATTTTTTTGAGCTCCATAACCTTTTGTGTCAAGATTGTACACAAATGTTAGCCCATGCTATATCTCTACAACATGAACTACAGCCTTTTGCTAACTGGAAAGACACTGTCAACTTTTAAAAGTCCTCTTTCTTTTATTTATAGAAACACCATCAAATGCATATTCTAACAAAACCTACAGTACGTGCTTGACTCCTGAAGTTTCAGATACTACTGAAATGAAGATATCAATCATTTTAATATAACAGAATAATTATTCTAAACGACATATTTCCAACATAATTAGAAGCTGTACCATTTGTGCCATTCTCTGAAACCAATGGAATGAAATGCACTTGCGTCCTCCCTCAAAACAAACCCTGTTTACTGTAATTTAAGTCCACTGTTTCAGTAGAGGGCCAGAAGGCTATATTTTTTCCATATCCTGGATTCCATTTCTAGCCTCAGTTGGAGCATTTCAGCTAACGGCCTGTTGATGGCCAATTACACATCGCTCCACTCCTATTTGAGGTCATCAATAATGGAAGGAAGTGATGACATGTCTTAGCCCATCTTGGCATTAGCAGTAATTTAGCGATGGAGAAACCAGGAGCAGTCCCTGCGGCTTCTCTCCCCGTGATGGGAACAGAAAGCAGGACTGTGGCCTGGTCTGACAGCCACAGTAAATAAGAACTTGCTGGAACTAGGAGTGATGACGGATGATGAAGATATGTGAATGACTGGATGATGCATGGAAGCTCATGCTGTGACTGCAGTAGTGTAGTCAGGACTGTTTTGGGGGTGCTTTGCTCACCTTCATCCCTTTGTGTCAAAACTTTTTGGTCATAAACGCCAACAGTGTAGGATGATGTAATGGCAGCATCGGGTAGCCACATAGAATAATGATGTGGGCAACAGGGACTGATAATTATGAAACGGGTTCAAGGTTAATAAGCAAATAATCCCTACACCAAATGCTGAAATCTGAGTTTCTGTTAATTATATAACTGCTGCTGGGATGGTGTTGGCAGCTTAATTCTGGGCAACAAAAATATCGAATCCAACCAAGTAACCAAGTATGGGTTACTGCAAGTTAAACGCATTTCTTTCTTTCTTTCTTTCTTTCTTTCTTTCTTTCTTTCTTTCTTTCTTTCTTTCTTTCTTTCTTTCTTTCTTTCTTTCTTTTACAGAAATCAAGCCAGACACTGAGCACTTACATGTAAAGACACAGTATATGTCCTTGTTTGTCACACCTATTACTCACACATAACAATGCGAGAACAAGACATTTCTCTTCTTCCCAATCCGTTTAGACTACATGTCAAAATAAGCCCCAGGCTTTCTCTTTTGCTTGAATATCACACCAGACAGAACCATATATAAACAAATATTAAAAAATTCCTCATGAAGTCAGTCAGGGACTGGAACAAATGTTAAATAAATGATGGCCATTTGAATTATCTTTAAAGTATAGATTGGATTAATTAACAGTTTAAATGCTCAATCAAAAAGAGTACAAAAAAAAAGAGCACTATACTGAGAAAATCATTAGCGATAACCGTGCTGTAGCATCATCACTCTTTAAGTATTTTATCAACAATCATTTGAAGACTTTGACAGGAAGAAATAAGTGTTGGGTCTGTGCTGAACTCAGAGTTTGCGTTGACCCATTAGTTCCTCAGGAGCTCTCAGATGCATTATTACAAACTATTGTAGAAAGGACATTATTTACATTTACATTATTTCCTGACCAGTGTCACCCAAATGAGGATGGGTTCCCTTCTGACTCTGGTTCCTCTCAAAGTTTCTTCCTCATATCATCTCAGGGAGTTTTTCCTTGCCGCCGTTGCCTCCGGGTTTGCTCATTAGGGATAGGGATAGATACAGTATATAGTATTTTAAATTTGAAATTAATATTTTATTTTAAATTAATTTTAAACTCAAAGTGTATGCATTCATTTATTAATAGTGCTTGCAAAGCAACATTATTACTATCCTGCATACTCTTCCGGACAAAACTCTGGCGCGTAACTTGTCCCGCAGCTTTTGTCCTAGATCCATGAAAGATGTGTCAAATCAACCGGCTCATTGAGGAGAGGTGTGCTATGACTTTTCTAAGCGATCCGAGTACCAGTACTTCCGGTACCGGGTCTCAAAGGGGCCTTTTTTCCCATAGACTCCCATTATAAACTTTGGAGGTTTATAACTCGGCAAGCTTTCGAACTATCTACACCAAACTCGGCCAGCTCCTTTAGGGTGATACTCTGAACAAACTTTTAAATTGGTGTACCGACTGGCCTTCCGGTTGTGCCGCAGCCCCGCCCCCCAATATATGCAAAATCAAAAAACTTTTTACAACATGAACATGTGACATATCAAAACACTCACAACAATGAGGGGAACTTCCTCATGTGTAATTTGATGAAGTCCCGTGACGTCACGTGATTTCATGTGAAAATAAAAAATTTGCACAACACGGACATGTGACATATCAAAACACTCAGCACGATGAGGGGAACTTCCTCAAGAGTATTCAGATGACGTCACATGCTCGTCTGCACTAGCCTCCGAAATTTGC
The DNA here is from genome assembly GCF_030014155.1 of Tachysurus vachellii. NCBI lineage: Eukaryota > Metazoa > Chordata > Actinopteri > Siluriformes > Bagridae > Tachysurus > Tachysurus vachellii. Next base: position 9,123,023 of record NC_083466.1, on the reverse strand, counting down.
CACGTGCAAGCACCATTCACATTTTCTTCAGGAAATGTACATTCTAGATTATTTATACTCTTATTTGTTCATCTTCTTCTTCTTCTTCTTCTTCTTCTTATATATATTTATTTCTTGTATTTCTCTCTTCTGTTTCTATACTCCTGTAAAGCTGCTTTAAGACAATGGGAATGGTTTAAAGCTCTATACAAATAATTTGAATTTTAAAGGAAGGGTGAATTTGGAATTGGGGAAAAGGGATAAAAGGAAAAGGCTTAAAAATCTCTTTACAAATGTGAAAAAAGAATTCATTATTTGTATCTCAGGACAGGATGTATTATATAACACTTGTGAGAATGTCTTTTGTGAAATATTTGGCTTTTTCTTTGTGGCTTACTATCTGTTTTATTATTTTTAACTTCTGCTTTCTTTGTCCATGTAAACATGTGTCTAAAAACCTGTCCCTGTGAATCTCCTCAGACGATGAAGGTGGCATATTTATTGGTTCTTGTCATTGCTTCTAATTTATATGTCTAAACAAAAGATATCCATCTCCTCTTTTTATTTATTGTTCTAATTTTTAACTGACTGCTAACCGATTATGAATCTATCTCTTCAACTAATGCTTTATTAAAAACTGTTTATTTAGAGATGAGGCGAGAGAAGCATGCCAAGCATTAGAGTATTAGTTATGAAGAATTACTTCCAGGAAAGAAAATGTAATTTGGGACAATGAAATATTAAAACACAGCATAGATGGTGTGGAAATGGTGATAATAAATGAACAGGTTTGTTCAGAAGCTGCAAGTTTCTTGACAAGTGTGCCATGCATCTGTTCGTATGATCAGCTGAAATAATTGGGTCTCAGTGGTGCTGAAAAGCAAGCTGAAGGTCTCAGGTTGATGTGGCAGTACAAAATGTTCACTACTGTTTAAGGAGCATTTTGAAATTCTGTGCTGAAATGCTGAAGCCACATACAGTCCCGAAGCTGCCTAGATATTTTGATTGCAGGAAGAAATTTGACCGCAAATCCCTGTTAACCTTCATTTTCTTCATCCTGTGATCATAAATAGATTTTTGTTAATCACACTTCACGATTGTAAACTCCAGCAAAGTCTGGCTTTTTTAGATATAAAAAATACTAATCATTTTGTTGAATCAGATTCAAAAAGTGAACTGAGTATTATAACTGCTTAGACAAAAACAATGAGCGTCAAGACAAGTCAGACTAATTATTATACGTTTTGACAAATGAGCTGATGTTTCCTGACACTGCCACTAGAGCCCACCCTAAATCAAAGTGAAGGGAACAGCACCTCTCTCTGAATGCCAGGCATTCTGCTAGTAATTATATTCCACCTGCTTTCATGAAGCTGACTAAACCTGACCGTCTGTGACTTTTTCATAATTCACTCTGGGACTTCAGTGTTGTGTTTCCAAGATCAGTTCACCTTCTTGTATTAATTGTAGCATCTTTCCCAACTTAAGCCTGTAGACTGCCAATTATTTCTGTATTTTATAGCACATCCGTACATAAGCCATTGACATTAACATGTTATCTGGGCATCCTGCCCTCAGTTTGCTTTATACTGTATAAACTTCACAGTAAAGTGACGTGATACATGCCTAAACAGAATAAAACTTGGGTGTTCAAAATCATCAAAACGTCCTTAAAGGTTTTGTTAGCACTAAACTATATCCCTGTTGTTTGTTCCGAAAGGTTCATTTCATTCATTTACTCAACATTTCATTTATTTCGTTATAATCTCACTGTAGTCATCCATGTGGAGATTATTATTATTATTAAGCTGGGGCACTTCAAATCTGCCTCTAAGGTTGCATGTTCTCAATGTATTTCAACCCCAGTCCAAAGACATACATTATAGGCTGATTAGCATCTCTAAATTGTAAAAGTGTGTGAATGGGTGTGTATGTGGTTGTCCCCTGTGATGGGCTGACACTGTTCAGGGTGTCCCCTGCCTTATTCCCTGAGTCCCCTGAGATAGACTTTATGACCCGGTGTAGGATAAATGGTACAGAATAATCTTACACTTGCTGTTCCTCAGCTTTGGCACAGGAACTTACTTCGGGAACACTTCCTGACACAATCTTCCCATTTTATCTGGGCTTGATACCGACACTAAGAGTTAGCCCTTCAGTGACTGTGAATGTTCCCTGTGAATGAATCGAACCTGGGATCCTGCTGCTGGACCACCAGGCACAATAGGTACTTTAATTCAGAATGTTATAAAGTAAAAGCTGGCTTGGTGGAACAGCAGGTAGCATTGCCCCTTCTCAGCTCCAAGAGTGACTGGTTTGATCCGTAACTTTGGGTTTGGGTTTGGCATGTGTTTTGCATGTTTGGGTTTCCTCCAAAATATATTTCAATAAGCTATGCTAAAATTGCCTACTGATGTGTATGAGTGTGAGAGTGTGTGTCTATCATGTCCTGCAAGGGCCTGGCATCCTTGCTGCTGTATTATAGTAATAATAGCTAAAGTGCAGAGTCAGCATTAATTTTCTTCAGGACATGCTGATGTGAAGTCAAATAAAAGTTTTCAAGTCAAGCCAGTTTTATTTTTAGAAACATAGTCACAACGCAACCGGATGTAGATGTAGATTTAGATCCCTAATGAGCAAGCCAGAGGCAACAGTAGCAGACAAAATCTCCTTGAGATGACATGAGAAAGAAACTAGACTAAAAGGGAATCCATCTACTCTATAGTGTGATTATGAGTCATTATTCTTCCACAATTCCACATGGGTTACATTTTATCTGTACTGGCTGTACTGGCATTCACAGAGAACTTGTGCCCTGTCTTTTTCCCCATAGCACTGGCTAAGGACTCTTTAAATTCATAGATCTATCACTGCATGAAAAAGGGCCCCGATTGATCCTAATTCGTCTGTTGTGTGGCATTGTTGCTGACAATACTAAAAATATTTGCTAAGTTAACTCTTTTGTAGAAACATTTTAGCCTGCTCAGTTTGCCTTCCCCAACTTCCCCATCTGTTCAATGTGCCTGTGGTACTCATAACACAATACATGCAAATGTGCTCATAGGATTCATACAAATTTGACAAGGCCCAGATGGCGGCTCTTTCTAAAATGATTTGTAAGACAAAAGGTGCACTTTCTTGTTTGTGACTCTCCTTGCAATCCAATGATGTACAATTATTAAAGCTATTTAGAAAACTTTAGCTACTACTGTTGGAAGATTTTCATTGTGGAGCAGTGGTGACTCAAGTGTTTAAGGCTCTGGGTTGTTGATTGGAAGATTGTGGTTCAAACCCCAGCGCCGCCGCTGTTGGCCCTTGAGCAAGGCCATTAACCCTCTCTGCTCCTGTGCTCTGACCCCAAGCTCCTCAGTGGGGAAGAAAAGAATTGTGTTGTAATGTATATGTGGCGATAATAAAGGGTTCTTTTCTCTAAGAAGTCAGAGAGGAAAGGAGATTTAGAACATTTTGCTTTGGGCAGCTTGAGGCATTTCTTTCTCATGCCACAGATTGAATTATGGCAACCTTGAACCTTTACATGAAATACATTTAAGTGTGAATCAAGTTATTGTAAAGGAATTCCCCCAATTGTCTAGAACATTTAATTTCCTTCCATAGACATATCTTTCTCTTTACACACACACACACACACACACACACACACACACACACACACACACACACACACACACACACACGTTTTGGTAGAAGCCAAAAACATGTCCTCATATACACATATACAACCCCCTGAGAGAGAGAGAGAGAGAGAGAGAGAGAGAGAGAGAGAGAGAGAGAGAGAGAGAGAGAGAGATTTGGAGCTTAATAACTCAAGTGACCAAGTCAATTAAGACAGCACCTTGTTTGACAGTGCTGACTTTAATAAAATACCCAGTAAATCCAATATGTTTGATAGACAGAAGAACTTACCGATTAATAGATTTCACTGTTGTTCTTGGTAGTGCTTAGGGATAGTGCAGAAAGAAATCAATTCCATGATACAGTTTACTCATATTTTATTTGTTATCAGTAGACGGGGCTAAGAAAAACCTAATACAGGAATAGACTTCTACTGAGAGTGACTTCTGTTTCAGTCTCTAAAATTATTATTAGTTAACATATTTAGCTCTGGTAAAATTTTCAAATGATAGATTCATATTTTTCTTTCTGATTTAAATCAATAAATAAAGAATCAAGATGAAGACTCTCGCCTTTTTAACCCAGTCCAGGACATCCCAAATTCCTGTTGTCGGTGAAGCCACATCTTTCTGTGCACTGCAGTACAGTATATGTACACTGCATACGAAGTTCTAAATGAAAGGAGTTTATGGAGTTGAGTCCAGGTGATGCTGACCAATCACTTTCATTTTGCCTCAAAGCAGAGCTGCTTTCACAATTACTGATTACACTTTTGCACACAAGTGTCTGGGGTTATGATGCCAATATGGGAAGCCTTTATGGACAAACTCAGAATAATTATTAGGTTCACATTTGATTACCATTCACTAGAGAATTCGCAGATTGACCGATCTGCAACCGAAAGCTGGGGAGATTTTCATGTATGCACCACCACAATCTAATGTCAGTGAGCATGTTTTCTACTTTGAGCTGAATATACACAAAATCCTTCTCATTGCAGTGCAATCTGAGTTACCTACCATCTCAATCTTGTATCCCATTTGTCATTTTATGCACTGGTGTTTTTTGCTTGGTTTGCTGATGCAGTCCTTTTAAAGACACTCTATTGAGTGTGGGTGGATCTCCTGCTTAAACCTTATACATGCTTCTTAGTCGGTCTTGGTATTTGGTTGACTAAGGTACAGTCACATGGAATTTTCAGGACCTTCCACCAGACAGTCTGGATCCCAATCCCATCATGGTATTTCTTGGATCAATGTAGATCCTGAAATTTGCTTGTCTTTATTTTGCCATTATTCTCTGTTTTTGGATTACCACAATTGACCCAGATTGCAGATTTGACCACTCTGCCTAATGCACATTTATGTCTATGAATTGTTGATATCTACCTAAAAATAGCTGGCTTAATCTTCTTTCAAATGGTTTGAGTAAGTACCAAACATAAAAGTAGAAAAAAAAAAAGGTGTTTATTTTTTTTAATACAATACACAGAAATGGCACCAAAAAAGATGATCAGAAGAATTAAAAAAGAATTCTAAATAGGAAAATGGCTTGTGAGACTGAGAGAGGGTTTATATGACTGAGGTCTAGAGTCTGGCTGTACATTATAGAAGTAGACGACAGTACCCAGTGCAATAAATGACAAAGTAGTATTTGCAGAATGATGGATTGTGAAGTATTTTTCAACCTTAATAAATATGCAAGCAGGAACAAACTCGGTGGAGAGGAATAGCAGTTTTTATTGAATCGTCATTCATACATTCGTGAATACACAAGCGTTGCCCCTTCAAGGTTCAGTCTTCAACTGCCCACATACCAAAAAGCCATTTCCAAAAACATCATACCTAAACTTCAATCCCAAGGTGAGCATGAAGATAAAACTGTCTTCTAAGCAACACGTCAAACTTGATGGAACATGCAATTAAACATTTGAATACATGAAGAACAGCTAGGCTCTGTCACGTTGTGGGAGTTTGGAGAATCTGGTCAAAACACACCGTATCTTTTTTGTTTATAGTCTACAGTTAACTAGTCAGCTTTCAAACTTTTGCAAGCGAAAGTTAGCTACTATTAATGTTGTCTGAGAGATTCAGTAGCTAGCACCTAAATTCACATGTCTACACACACACACACACACACACACACACACACACACACACACACACACACACACACATCCTTTAGAATGTTTTAGGACATTGGGGGAAACCAGAAAACCTGAAAAAACAACAACCCATAAACCCTGAATTTGGTTAAAATCAGGGATTTTACTCTATCTATCTATCTATCTATCTATCTATCTATCTATCTATCTATCTATCTATCTATCTATCTATCTATCTATCTATCTATCTATCTGTCTGTCTGTCTGTCTGTCTGTCTGTCTGTCTGTCTGTCTGTCTATCTATCTATCTATCTATCTATCTATCTATCTATTGATCTAACGATTAGCAATAGTAGTAGTTACAGTTATTAGTTTATTATAAATTATGATCAAATTTCTACCTGTTACAATGATTAATAAAAATAAAAAATGCATTTCTATTCAAAAAGTGCTGACTCTGAACAGTCACTTGCTGATGATTAAATGTGCAGTTTGATTTGCTGCTCATATAGCGTGTTAATGACTACTGAATCGAGAACTGAGTGATTTTGATGGTATCACGGTGTCTGTGTGCACTGGAGCTGAAGTTGGGCTAGCTGTTACTACAACAATTACTTAAAAATTTATTATTTAGCAAACTAAACTAAAATAAATTAAATTAAACTAAACTAAACTAAACTAAACTAAACTAAACTAAACTAAACTAAACTAAACTAAACTAAACTCCAACTACAGACCAAATAATCATTACAGTGTTGTACAATTTGAGCTTGCCAAGTGAAGGTAACGGCAAACTTCCTAAAGATTCCCTACGGTTTCTGTACTTTGCAGATTGACATTAAAACACCAGAATGGGGAAAGTTTTGACAGTGACAGTCATTACACAACAGCAACTGTAGAGTTTCCACTGCACCTTAACTTGTCTATTTCTGAGCATTTTTCACCACACCTTGATTTTTTTTTAAATCAGAGCATCAATTATTTGATATTAAAAGCAAAAATGTTTTTGATCTTATGAGTAAAAAATCTCTTAATATTAGTTGATATTAAAAATCTATGTTTTAATTGGGATATTCTGTTTGATATAATAACTCATCTGGGAATTTATGAAATTTCATGGCATGTATGGCTTAATATTTCAAAAGCATATGTGATTAGTGTAATAAGTATTGTCTCCATTTTGTTTTCATGCTGTTCTTGCAAGTTCTTTATTAACAAATAAGGCATGTGGTGTCATTTTTGCTCAGAGATATATTCTATATATGTTAGATATTGTCTGGAATTTAAATGAAAAATAAATACAGGTATTATTTATTTATTTATTTATTTTTCCTGCAACAATATAGACATCATCTTGATTCTTTAACGAATTCATCTTGATTCTTTAACGAAGCTCTCAAGGACATAGTTGGCCACTATCTTTGGTAAGTCTCCTTGGAAACAGCAACAGTCTTTATGGTCCTATGTTTAAAGCTTGGAATTAAGAGGTTGCATTAAAGGTGGGGTCTCCGTTGTTTGAAAGCCAATGTTGACATTTGAAATCACCAAAACAAACATGCCCCTAACCCAAATGGGTCCCACCCCTGTTTTGATAGCTCCACCCCACACATACATTTACATTTACATTTACAGCATTTGGCAGACGCCTTCCTTATCATAAGCCTCTCTTCGCTTTCTTTCTTTGTTTTTATCCTCCATGTCAATGTTAAAACAGCTTTCTGCTAATGCCACACATGCACACTGAACACTCTCTCCACCCATATTGACAAGACCCGCCCCTTTCTGCTCATTGGCTACACGTTAGTTTTGTTTTTGTTTTTTTTGGTGGACCAACACAGTTTTCTGAAACATTTCTCAAACAACAGAGACCCCACCTTTAACTAAATGATTTCAGATTACACCAAAGTCTTGAAATATCAGAAAGGTATTATGTAGGCAATACTTGGACATGGAAGTATAGATAACAGTTATAATACTGTGCAAGAACTATGGTATCTATGCTGAAAGCATGTTGGAACTAAAGAGGAAGGAATGTTCATTAACACATTTTCTTTCCTATTAATTACTAAGAACTACTAGTTAATTGTTCAGGTTTAAGCAGTTTTTTTCTTAGTTCTGAGTCTTAGTTACTTACATACTTACTTTTACATATAGTTACATCTCCTGCAAAACTACTAGCTAACTATGGGCCTTTTCTAATAATCGCTGATGTAATACTGATTAATCACATCATCGTTGATTCCTCCTGAAGATCTACCTTATTACACTCAAACTATTACCACACCTCAGTATCTAAAATATAATTATATATTAATTATAGATCTCCTGTGTTATTTTTTATTTAGCTACTCAAGGTCTAAAGATAGAAATGGTCAAGAATAACGATGGATTTTAGTTCCTGGGGAATATTAAAGACTACATTCTTCAATTACTGCTTAATTCTCAGGAATTGTGAACTCCTACATACATCATTAATAAGTAATCAACTAGTAATTCTGAGTAAAATATGTGTTAATGAACTACACATCAAGAACTATTGATATGTTTAGTTCCTGCATAGCTAACTACAGATTGGTATTACAGTACCAGTATTACAGTATTACACTATTACACAATCATCTCAGAAAATAACAATAATTAATTAGATTACTCTGCTCAAGTTTGCAATTGACAGAATACAATTTTGTCAAACATTACAACTGAATTGGGAATAATGAACAAATATGACTCGCGTTACTTACTCAAACATTTCAGCCTCATGACAAACTGCTCTGGCTTTCAGAAATCATGAGACATAAAGAAGAGTGATTATTAGTAGGAAGAGAGAGTGAAAGTGGGGGTGAAACAAAGACGTGGTTGATTAGGGAATAGTCTGTTTATACATTACTCCTCCAGTCATTTGCTGATGTCACTGACTGATGAAGGATTATTTAACGTTTCTTCATGCAACCTATCCACTTATTAATAAACATTACATGGTTTATATTTTCGCCTAAAACACTAAGTAAAATTTCTTAAACAGAGATTATAATATATTAACGTATTATAAATGAATGTTATGTGATTGTTATTAACTTTAGTGTTATTAGCATTAGGATTTGGTATATTGCACAAAAAAGTATAATCCAGTAGATTATACTGTATGTTAACATAATTAATAAGGTATGAGTACTCCATCTCTTACGACTGGTATCACAGATTGGTAAGTGGGAATTGTTGCTTGACCGGTTATCATCAGTATTCAGATCACTGCTAGAGAACGTCAGAAAATTAAAGCTAAATCCCTCTGCCCTTTAAACGCAAAAAAGATTAGTTAAAGGCGTGCCTAGCATACACTCCATCCTAATGTATATTCCACAGTAATGCAGAAACACATTTACCAAAAGGTGATTTAGTAAATAATCTGTTCTCTTTTATATAGGCACTTACGTTGTATTATATTCACACTGTTTTGGAAATCTTATTTCAGTAGCTCTAACTAGACTTTTCGTCCTGTGGATCATATAAGCTGGAATATTTTGCACTAGTATTAAAAGAATAAGGTGATATTGGTGTGCATGGAAGGAGAACTTTTCCTGATTTAGTTTTCAATTCTCTTTAATTATGCATTTAATGTAAATGTATTGAATTGACTTCAGCACTTACAACACTGTGGCGTTGTTAAATCGTGTCAAACATACATAGTGGCATATGGAAAGCTCTTATTTTACATCTGTATTGCCATTTGATTGATGTCATAGCTGTCCAACTTCATTATATTGGAGTCCAGGGGCAAATATTTCCTAACTGTACCGTCAGGTAAAATGAAGCACGACGTTATTTAAGAAGTTTTGCGATACATCAAGGTTTTTCGCTCATTCTTAACAAAGCATTCTTTCCCTCCACAAAAGCAGGGACATTTTTTTTCTTCTGCTGAAGCTGTTGAATCTAACTGTACTGTCAGAGAGAATGGTGTGGCCTTGCTGTTGCCTAACAACCACGTTCCTTCCAGCCGAGGATGAGAGATGACTTTCACTAATTGAATTCCACCTCTTTTGAATGTATTGACACTTAGACACTATTCAGAGGACAATGATTCTCTGTGTATGGAACTGCAATAAAATTGCCAGCATGATGTTTGTTCCAGGTCAAGGCTGATCATTCAATGCATATTGACGCATTTCAGTGTTCTTTTTCTTGTTCAAAACATGATGAAAACGAACAGCTGAAGCTCCATGGCAGAGTGATATAACTATTCCCGAAAAAAAAAAAAAAGATTTGGGCCTAGACTTAGACACATAAAACATTAATGATGACATAGAGACTTTAGACATGGCACAGCTGAGGCACCATTACGACAGCTGAACCCTAAATCTACACTGACGTCATGGATGACTTTGAATTCTCTTTTGTAATATCCCATCTTGGACTCTTACACTGGAGTGCCGGCTGATTTAAGAGACCCATTAGGCTAAACAAGGAAAAGGTCAAGAAGTACATTTTTGACAGCACTACAGAGAAAAAATGGCCAGTTTTAAATGCTGTAATAGGTATATATAATCTTTTTATACTTAAGAAGCATAAAATCCATTTAATGTACAAACACACATATATAACACCATAATAATAATAATAATAATAATAATAATAATAATAATAATAATAATAATAATAATAATAATAATAATAATAATAATATTTGCCAGCCTGCTCGAACCAGAGTTTCTTTTTTTTCTTTCTCCAAAAAGCATTTCACTGTATGTCATATTGTGTATGGTTCTGTAAAATTAAAATTTGTTAGAATAATGCATCTGGTAGATGTTTGCATTATCCCATGTTATGGTGACACTGCTGTGCATATGTTTCTTTGAAATAAACGAGGCATGCTGTGTGTATATAGATTATAAGCATCATAGATTCAGCTGATTTTGCTTGTGTTACATGCTGTCAAATCTGGTGTGAATAATATATTTCATGTATACAAAGTATGATATATATATATATATATATATATACAGTATATGTATGCATCAGTCAATTTCATTTCACATGATATAAATAACAAGTTCGGTGCAATAATGCAATAATGGTGTTTAAGAAATATACATTTTGTCACAGTTGGACTGATGTTACTATGGTTACAACATGCTGATTTCTGCATGTTTGTAATTAAGCTTTTATTCTCACCTTTTCCTCTCTTAGACATTGTGTGTATCTCGGTAAGCCTGGCAGACGTCTCATTGTGGATTCCAATTCATCACCTGAAACTGAGTCCCATCAAGACTGAACTGCTGTATATCCCTGAAGATGCAAGCCATCTCCCTGGAGAATGCTATCATTATGTCATCTCACAATGAACAAAACCTTGGTGGTGCCCTAGTCAACCATCATTCTCTTCTCTCTAACCTTCATTAAAATGTAAAGATTTTTATGATTGTTGTCATACCATCACACCAGAGGATTTTGAATGTCACACATCATGTCAGGGCATGCACATTCATTCTAATCATGAAAGTAGCTACAGGACATGAGAAGAACAAAATGTCTTATGTCTAACAAATAAGTAACATCAAACCCACAGAAATGATAGAATTCATATTTAGTTCTTATTATAAAGGCATGTGCAATAAATAATTAGACATGCATGAGGTATCTTACATAACATTCTTTATGAATAAATAAAAAATCAACAGAATATTATGTACAATTCTTAAATATTGAGAGAAATCCACACCACCCTGCTGTCACACAACACAAGCTGAGCTTCTATGCAAGGACTAAACGCTTAAAAATGATTATATCTGTCTAGTTAGAAGATATAAGATATTCTCTGGTTAGTTTGGTTGTAACTTTTGGTAATTTAAGGCAGGACACAAGTTTGTTTAGAGTTTTTAGAGTTAGAGTTACACAATTTAGAGTTAGGTCTGTTAGGATGGATCCGAAAATAATTGGCGGCAACATCACACATGAATCGAATAAGTGTGGAAAAGTGTATTTATTTATTTAATAATGATCGTGTGCTGAGCTTCCTGGTGGTCCAGCGGCAGGATTGTGCGCTTTCATTGCCGCGGCCTGGGTTCGATTCATGAGCAGGGAGCTAATCCATTCACTGAAGAGCTAATTCTCAGTGCTGGTTCCAAGCCTGGAAAAAAAAATGGGAGGGTTGCGTCAGGAACAGCATTCGGCGTAAAACCTGTGCCAAATCAAATATGCAGCCCAGATGATCCACTGTGGTGACCCTGAACAGGGAAGAGCTGAAAGAACAACAACAACAACAACAACAACAACAATAATGAGTGTGTGCTAAGAGAAAACAGAAATAACCCAACTAAAGTTGTTGAGATATAAAACAGGTGAGCACAAAAGTGTCATGACAGGGATGTAGACAAAACCAAAACAAAAGTATGTCATAACATAGACAGTACCAGGAAGAATTATGTGGTTTATGTTCCCACATTACCTGCATTATCTAATATGCAATGCTAATTAGATCATTAGTCAACACTGTACATCATCATTCTTCTTTTTGATTTTGCAAAAGTCTGGTAGCAATTAGTAGGCCTATAGCATAACTAATCAATAGAGCTTTGACTACTACTTTACAGAAAGGACATCGCCATTCAGCTTTTTATTCAAACAGTCCCTAATGTGCAGTTCATTAATGGACAGCCAATACAGTGAAACTTGGAATGCAAAGAGAATACAACGTTATTTGCAGCTTCGGCTCAGCCTCTTCCTTTTCAAGTGCGATAGAGAGGCTGTGCTTTGGCTTCAAGTCTTCTCAGATATACAGAGGGAGTTCTCACTTGGCGAATCTGACATAAATAATCTGGCACTATTTGTTGAACATAAGGTGCAAAGGCATCTCGACCAATCAAGTCGGAATGTGTTGGAAAATATTTTTCTTAAAAATGCATAATTTTACATGGAAACATGACAGTAGATAATTTACATCAAGCAGTTGTTCCTTCAATATTAAACATTATGTTTTGATATTATAGCTCATCTATATTTATATGTCACATACATATACACAAAAAAGCACCAGTGATACACAAACTGCATATTTATGTATACAGACAGTTTTTACAAATTACTTTCTATTTTTCTTACTTAAGCATACACATAGAAATACATTATTTATTATTCATTATTTATTATTATTTTTACAGTTAATTTGTTACATGCTTGTATCACTGTACATACACACTGGCAAAAGTCTAGCTTATTGTTTAAATAAATAAATAAATAAATAAATAAATAAATAAATAAATAAATAAAATAAGAATAATTTTATTTTTTATATAAAAATTTTAGAACATGAGAGTTCATATTGTTTGTCTTTTATTTAATGCAATCATGGCTTTTAAAAATACACTATATGGCTAAAAGAACATGTATTTCTATCTATCTGTCTGTGTCTGTCTGTCAGCGATGTGTGGATAAAAACAACCCAAATGCAGGATAGTTAAAAAAAAACAAACAAAAAAAAACACAGTTTATTAAATAAAAGAAACACAGACCAGGCAAGACAAAACAAAAAACAAGGATTCCACGCGGCCATAGGCAATGCGGCACGGCTAAATAATAAAGACAATTTGGCACATAAGGGACAAGTGTGCTGAGACGGGAAGAAATAGATAAGGGTGGGGCAGACACGTGAACATGAAACGTAAACTATACACAAGGGCGGGGCAGACACGTGAACACGAAACTTAAACAATACACAAGGGCGGGGCAGACACGTGAACACAAAACGTAAACAAAAAGCACATGGCCAAAGTCCGGGCTAAAATCTGACATGTATATTTCATGTATATTGTATAAAATCTTTATAGGATGATCTAGATATATTTTGCTATGATGGCTACGATAATGCACTTAATCTCAAGACTGGACTTCTGCAACTAGTTTCAGCCATGTTTTCCCATACAGTATGTGCCATCAGAATGATGCAACTGATCCAGGATGTAGATGCAGGCCTGAATTTCAATCACTCAAAGTTATCCCACCTCATCCCATTTCTGTGTTCCTTCATTGATTCTCTGTAGCTTCCTACATCAGATTTAAAATTCTAAAAACAGACCTTCCCACACCTATTTAAAGACACTTATCAAACCCACTCTGCACTATGGCAGGCCTGACTTGCTATGTCTCAGGACACTAGAATTACATCAAGTCTTTTCTTCGTGCTGGCACTTGGATGTCACTGGATACCTTTAAACAGTGACTTTAAACAAGACCCACAATTTACTCAATGTACAGCTTCTACAACAGCATGAGCACAAGTTTTTTGCATCTGCCGAATGAATTAAATGTAAATGTGCTCAAGTTTCAGAAGCATTAATTAAAACATCCAACGTGTAACCTTGCTATCAACTTCATTAATATTTCTTCATGTTACAAACACCTCATTAACATAATTGAATTACACAAAGCAAACATCTTTCTAAAAATCTGAGAGTTAAATGATCTTGTTTTTAAGTCGAACAGTCACACTCACAAACTTGGGATTTGAACTCACAGAGTGCTATTTTTATGATCAAACTGCATGTGAAAAAAACAAGGTGTAATATCCTGGAGTAAAATGTTCATAACCATTAGTGTAGGTGGAAAATGTGGCTGCAAATGTAAGAAGGTGTTGGGTTTGAATAAATACAATGTACTGCTGATATATCAAATTAAATCCGCCTTTTGTTTAAGAATTGACATACTGACATACATCTGAGTCTGGTTCTACTCAAGGTTTCTTCCTCATATCATCTCAAGGAGTTTTACCTGCCCACTGTTGCCTTTGGCTTGCTCAGTATTACTGTAATACACTAAAATTAAAATGTGAAACATTTTTATTCAAAGTTTTTACATTCCTGTAAAGCTGCTTGTGATAATGTCCAGTGTTAATGGAATGAAGCACCAAACATGGGACCTGTAGGATCCATATGTGGCGTTTAATAACACAGCGCAAACCGTCCAATATGCAGGCAAAATCAAGAATAATAGAACAGGAAAAATCCACAATACCAGACCAGAAAAGATAGTCAGCTTCAGAAAAAAGCAAACAACAACAAAATCAGAAACAGGTCGTACACGAGTGTCAAACAAAGAGCCAAAGAAACACGGCTCGGAATTGCAGGTAAACCAAACAATACTTCACGTCGAGTGATGGTGTAGGTTCAGTATATATACTCGATGAACTGAGTGACACCTTAAGTGAATGTGGGGGTTCAATTTCCAGTGATGGCTTCCTCTGGTGACTCGGAGGGGAGATAGTGGAATGTTATGTTACAGCTAAAAATGCTACTCAAATAAAATTGAACTGAACTGAATATAAATCTCACTTACAGATTTGATAGGTTTTATTGGTCGAACTAAACAGCCTACTGGCAGATCTTACAGCAAATGTTCTTTTATCCTCTGCCAATAAATTGTAAACCAGTATTTTAGTTATAGTGCCACAAATAGTGTGTAGTGTACACATTTTCATTTTTAATGCCAATAGACTGAAGTCATGCTAAAAATAGGTTAATGTAGTGACCGCAAGGCATTAAAGAAAAATGTGCAAAGGGTCAATCGATGGTAAACAGGCCTATAGACGGAATTGCTGTGCATTGCAGTTTCATCTCCCCCTTTCTATTAGCATTTCCTGGAAATTCCTATATTTATAGTAAATGGTCCTATCAATACCAGCAACTAAAACAGTATATAACTATATTTAATGGTTTAATACCGATAGCAATATTTAATACACCCCCCACCCCCCACACACACACAATATGACAAGTGCAATGCTCTCTGTTTAGCAATTTACTTTATTGGAAGTTTGTGAGTTCAAATCCCAAGGTCCTTAACCTTCACCTGCTCATTTGTAAATTAAAAATGAGAGAAATGTCTTTGGACAAAAGGCATCTGCCAAATGGCACACATGTTAATGTTAACATGTTACAGTGCTACCAAAGTCATTACATATATTAGAAGGTTCCTTTAGCTATAAGTTGAATTGATTAGTCATGTGAATTGAATGGGTTAATCCCAATTCCCTTAATAGCTTCCTCCGTTGATTGTGTTTAACCCCAGATTGTATGACCTTCAGGAATACAAAGAAAAACGTACTTCTTACATTTGGATAATAAGCCTAATATTTGAACTGATGGATCATGCTCATAAAATCTGTACTGAATGGGTCCATGCAATTCAGTGTTTTCAAAAGGGGCTCCTGGCTCTAAACGGTTTCAGAACAACTGATCTATATACTGTGATCCTTTTCACACCAACAGCTACTAATAGTTTCACAAATTTATGTACTATGTATGCAAAATTAAGCAATTTCACTCGAGTGCTGTTGGAGTGAATATCATCACAAGTATGATTTGGCTAAAGGCATGAGTGCTGCAGGTAATTATAGCATATTGACATTCACTACATGCCAGTTTGATATTGCTTTTATACAACGGTTCTGTAAACAAGATATTATTATAGAGTAACTGATGAGTAACTATGAAAATAGTTCCTACAGATTCCACATGGCTAAAATGCACATACTGACTAGCAGCCTGTAGTAAGTGCAGTAATAGTTTCAGTGTCACAGACTGTTGTTTGAACTGATATTTTATATAGTGCACACAGACAAGCAGAGTGACACAAACACTCACTCACTCATCTTCTACCGCTTATCTGAACTACCTTGGGTCACGGGGAGCCTGTGCCTACTGTATCTCAGGCGTCATCGGGCATCAAGGCAGGATACACCCTGGACGGAGTGCCAACCCATCGCAGGACACACACACTCATTCACTCACACAATCACACACTACGGACAATTTTCCAGAGATGCCAATCAACCTACCATGCATGTCTTTGGACCGGGGGAGGAAACCGGAGTACCCGGAGGAAACCCCCGAGGGAGAACATGCAAACTCCACACACACAAGGCAGAGGTGGGAATCGAACCCCCAACCCTGGAGGTGTGAGGCGAACGTGCTAACCACTAAGCCACCGTGCCCCCAAGTGATACAAACAGTGATATTTAATGCTGTTGTTCTAAATATCAGCTGACAAATATATATCAAGATGGCAAATCAAACTGAAAATACCTTGGTTGTTCTGTAGGAGACATTGCTGTCATTGTTTGGGCCACTGTAAATACATATAATATTATTCTGAATGTTTACCTCTATCTTGTAATGAAAATTTCTATCATGAGAGGAGTCCTCTTTTCCGTGATGCCAGTGCCCCCATCCGCAGGGTATGAGGGCTCATTAAATTTTTTAAATGTGTGAAAATTATATGCCACCTCATCTGCCTTCACCAGATTTCAGCTCAATTGATATACAGTGCAAGACTGAGTGTAATATAGTTTATGATATACAGTATAATAATAAGCGGCTCACCTCCAAGAGCCCAGAAGCAGTTTGTCTACACATCAGATATGGAACTTTTGTTCAAAAACTGTGATGTTTCTCTAGAAAATTTGTTTACTATATGTATATTTATATAAAAAAAGAATTATAATTACACACAAACACATAGAACCACACACACACAGTTGAACTTCACGATCAGCTGCCATTTTATTAGAAATGTGAACCTGTACTCCTGAACATTTGTGCAATTAGCCACCAACCATATGGCAGCACCAAAATGCACAAGAGCATGTAAATACAGGGCAGGGGCTTCAGGTAATGGTCATATCAAACATGGAAACGGCAGATAAAGCGAGCTCAATGACTTTGACCATGGCTGGCAGACAGGTTCATTTTGCATATTTCAAAGCATCCAGTGATCTGCAGTTCTGTAGGAGAAAACAGCATTGTTGATGTGAGAAAGGTTTCATAAGGGAATAGCCATACTGGTTTGAGCTGAGAAAAAGATTATGGTAACTATTTACAGCCATAGTGAAGAGAAGAGCATCTTGGAATGCACAGCATTTTGAACCTTGAATCAGATTCCACTCAGGAATTTGAGGACACAGTGTTCATAGGAGCTATAAAAATGGACAGAAACATCACCTGGTCTGGTTAAAACCCAATGTTTGCTGTGACTTACATCCCATTATGAGCACAATGTAACCATTTTCCCAAGCAAATGTTATATCGAATTGGTTTAGTGGGTCAGAGAAATTCAGCGGTCTCCCCAATCGCCAGATCTGAATCCAAAAATGCACCTTTCAAATGTGGCAGAATGGAAGATCGTATATTATGTGGAAAAAATAGGTAATGCACATGGACCCCCACCATGTTTGCTTCACAGGGGGAGGAGTCACTTGGCACAGCATGACCAGCTGCTGTTGTGCATATGATCACGGCAGATGAGCTTTTTTTCTAGTGCCGTTGCTGAGTTAATCAATGTTGTTTTCCTATGGCCTTATGGCACCTAGAGCGCTCATTAATAAATTTCATTTTGAGGAGATCACTAGTTTAGCCTGGGTCACAACAAAGTGGCAATGCAATTAGAACTTATTTGGCATTTGCAAATTGAATCTGCTTATATTGGTTTCTCCACTAGAGTAATTTATCATGCGTGACGGCTTCACAAAGCAACATAAGTTCAAATGTCCAACATATACTGACATGGCATTTGATATGAAATGAAATAAATACAAAAAAATATCCCCACAATTCCAATATGTTAAGACTGTATTGTGTAATTTTAAATAACAATATCAAATACTTTTTAAATAAGTTTCTGTGCTCGTGGAATCCAATAAGACTGAATATATGCAAGAAATTAAATACTTTATTGCTGTATTGAATCTTAAAATAAACAGCACTAGATGAAATAATCATGTAGTTTTTACAATAAACAGACAATAATCCTTTGAGAGTCCTACAAAGATATAGATTATATAGAATATCGAATGAGCAAACAGCCCATGTGTTAGAAGATAATTAAATCCATGTGTTTGTAGAAGTAAAAGAAGATCTACTAGTTAAAGGTTGAAGTCTGGTCAAAAGAGCTTATTAGCTATTGATCTGGGTTAAAAGTACTTTTTGTAGCCCTGGGTTGTGTATAAACTCAGCATATTCGGAGGATTTTACACTTTCTCCCCCCAAATCAGCTCAGTTTCTTCACCTGACTGCCTGTGAATTTATATCCATGGCATTTGCTAGCATTTTGTGGATTTGTTTCCATGGTATCAGATCTTTGTGTCAAACTGTCTTAAAGACATTCAACAGCTTCATGCCTTTGCTTTTGCCTGTTCTCGACTCTTCTTTGATAGTTTAACTGATTTTATGTATTGAAATTCATATGGGATGTGACACTAACATCAGGCTATTTTGTAAACTGCTCTTTATATCCTACATATATTATTGGGGTTTAGCTAGGTTTTACAAGTATTTACACATGGGGTCATTTAAAATGTATGTATGTATGTATGTATGTATGTATGTATGTATGTATGTATGTATGTATGTATGTATGTATGTATGTACAGTATGTATGTATGTATGTATGTATGTATGTATGTATGTATGTATGTATGTATATATGTATGTATGTACAGTATGTATATGTATATATGTATGTACGTATGTATGTATGTATGTTAGCTAGGTTTTACAAGTATTTACACATGCGGTCATTTAAAATGTATGTATTTATATATGTATGTATGTATGTATGTACAGTATGTATGTATGTATGTATGTACAGTATGTATGTATGTATGTATGTATGTACAGTATGTATGTATGTATGTATGTATGTATGTATGTATGTACAGTATGTATGTATGTATGTATGTATGTATGTATGTATGTATGTATGTATGTATGTATGTATGTATGTATGTATGTATGTACAGTATGTATGTATGTATGTATGTATGTATGTATGTATGTATGTATGTATGTACAGTATGTATGTATGTATGTATGTATGTATGTATGTATGTATGTATGTATGTACAGTATGTATATGTATGTATGTATGTACGTATGTATGCATGTACGTATTATACCAACTTTTTGTTGATAACATAATTGACATTTAAGGGCAACGTTTTTTTTTTCCAAGCAATGATCCTGGCAAAATAAACCTGGTATTTTTAAAGCAAACAAATGTTTTTCTTTTTTTGTTCACAGGATCATAATGATAAACCTTGAAAGATGTATTTGACATTCAGATATTCAAGTGAACACAGCATGAAGTTTGGCCTTGGAATCCTGTGGGTACTGCTGAAAACTAAAAGTTTAATAGAAAGCATGTGGCATCAAGTACATAAATTGTTATGTATAGGTCAGTCCACAGTTCACAGCTAAATGGGATTTGGAGCTCCCTGCCACCCTCCCTGCCAGACCTCCTGATAAAACTTTTAAGGCAATGCATTACTCAAGTTTAGTAGTTTTAAGAATGCCCACAATTCCAAATTCTCTTACAATATATAAATTATTTTTAATATATTAACATTATTTAATTTCAGGGTTTGGTCTAGTCTTATTGTGAGGTTACATGTTAAATGGGATCACAAAGAGATGTGCTCTGCTTTTTTTGAATCACAGAAAATTATTGAAGTTGTTTTCATCTATAATCTATATTAGCTAGGTCTGTTTTGTGACAAGCATTAACCAAAATCCCAAATAACTTACAACAGTATTCATTCATTCATTCATTCATTTTCTACCGCTTATCCGAACTACCTCGGGTCACGGGGAGCCTGTGCCTATCTCAGGCGTCATCGGGCATCAAGGCAGGATACACCCTGGACGGAGTGCCAACCCATCACAGGGCACACACACACTCTCATTCACTCACACACTACGAACAATTTTCCAGAGATGCCAATCAACCTACCATGCATGTCTTTGGACTGGGGAGGAAACCCCTAAGGCACGGGGAGAACATGCAAACTCCACACACACAAGGCGGAGGCGGGAATCGAACCCCCAACCGTGGAGGTGTGAGGCAAACGTGCTAACCACTAAGCCACCGTGCCCCCATCAAAAGTATTCAGTTTATATCAATTTCTTTTTTAACAACAGACGTAACCACAATGCAGATTTACAGTTATCTGGAAAAACTCCCTGAGATGACATGAGATGGATTTAAATGACAAAAGGGAACCTGCTTTCTTCTAGGTGACGCCGGATAATGGGACTATAAATTTTCACTCTCGGTCAGCTGCATACTATAAAATGAAATAGTACTAATAATGTGGAAAGGATATTTACTATGAGTATCAACATTTTTGTTGATTACAGCAGCATTTCTTTGCTAGAGGTCTACAGTATAGTTAATCCAGTAGAGATAATCCACCATGTAAAAAAATGAGTTTTGGTCAAAAGTGAAGTGAATAACCTTAGGATATCCATTTGGGACCATTCAGAGAAACAGTAAGTGAGTCAGAATTACATGGCTGCAGAAGCCAGGTTTCATACTAAATGTAGTACACAATGTAGTGTAGGCAGTAGGGGATTTTTGGAATCCAGTTTATGGCTTAGTTAATTTAGCTGCAGTAAAAATAACTTTGCATCACATCTACTTATAGAAATGACTCACTCATAAAATTGAGAGATGTTTGACATGAAATCTTTTCTGATGGTTCGGATAAAGTTTCTATTGATCTAATGACTTAAAAAGAAGAGTGGCACCAACTCTTGCTTCCACATGAGATTATTAAATGAGAGTGAGATTGTTGATCGATAAGATTATTCAGATCAGGTGTTTTGGAAACAAAAGATTTACAAAAAAGATTTGATGTTTGAAGTCTGGCATGAGAAGTCTTTTTGTTTACAGCAGCATTTTTACTTAGACGTCTACAGAATCCATTCGACATAATACCACGAATAAAGAATATGTTTTTGGCAAAATTGTGAAAATCCTTAGGTTATCCATATAAGTATCCAGATGTACACAGACTGTGGAAGCCAGTTTTCATTCTAAAAGTAGTGCACTTAAGTAGGCAGTACTTAAGCTATCTGAAATCCAGTTGAGTTGCTGTAAAAATTGGCTTTGAATAAATGAACTAGATGTCAAACATTAATTAACTTCTTTAAAAGTGCGACAATGCTATAAGTCTGATCTTCCACAATATAATTAAAATTTCAAAATGTATAAATAAACGAGTCTATAATGAGCTGCTAAAAAACAACAATTGGTATTTAGAGGAAGAAGTCATCATTTTTGTCACATATATATAAAATTCAAATTCAAATATATTTGTATTGTGCATTTAACAATTGACATTGTCTCAAAGCAGCTTTACAGAACGTAAACATAAAACAAAAGGTAAATATAAAGATTAATATAATACAAAAATTTAAGATTAATATTAGATATATTTAATGTGTTTGTATTTATCACCAATGAGCAAGTCTGGTAACTTAGGCAACTGCGGTAAGGAGAATCTCCCTTAGATGGATGGAGTTATCTCCCTTAGATGGATGGACTCAAAGGGTCCTGTCCTCATTTGGGTGACACTGGAGGGTGTGATTATAAATATATGCTAATTCATACATTACAGCACTTTCAAATTCTTTGCTTCACATATCCCAGCTTTGGAAGTTGGGGTCAGAGTGCAGGGTGAGCCATGATACAGCACTCCTGGAGCAGAGGCGTTCTGAAATGTATTAAAAAGTCTTTCCAGAAGAGTGGTAGATATTATAATGGCAATTTGGAACTAAATCTGGAATAAGGTCAAAAAGCACAAAGGAGTGTGATGGTCAGGTTTTCCATATAGTGCACGTAGGCCATATAGTGTATGATTAATAAAATAAAAAAAAAAAGAATTTGTTTGTTATTCCTTCAAAACTTGTTTTATGTTTAGATTTGTTCCATTTGTCTAAAAACAATGTAAGGTTGCAGTCATTAATCCAGAATTCTGAATATTTCTAATGAATATCCTCGTACTAGCTAACGAACTGCTAATTTGTAAATATCACACTATTCTCATTAGTGGTTTCTGTGGCACCAGTCAGAGAAAATTCCAGTATCAGTTTACCAACAGTAAATTCTGTTGTTATGACACTGTTTTCATAAAATATAAAATAGGATCTTTCTGTAGGGATTGCAACAGAAGAAATGTTTGTGTTTACTTAGGCTGTTTCACATGTCATTTAGAAAAATAAAACTTTATTTATTGGTCTCATATAGAACTACAGCACAGTGAAATGCTTTTCTTTTCATATCCCACCTTGTTAGCCGTGATACAGCAACCCTGCAGCAGAGAAGGTTAAGGGCTTTCCACAAGAACAGCTTGACAAAGGTGAGCTTGAATCAATTTTATCATTCCTATCAACAACCCACGAGGCTTACTGATTGAGCCACCACCAGGTTAGGGTATGTATGTATGTATATGTGTATTCATGTATGAACTTTTCTAATTTTGTGCACTGTGAGTGGTTGTTAATATCTGTTTTCCTGTTGCTGAAATCTGTTGAAAAATAATCATTGGATAACATTTATCAAATCAGCTAACTTAAACTAGCATTGAACAAATCAGGCTACTTAAACTAAGTCAGTTTGATGTAGCCCCAAAAGATACCATATTTTCCATGACTGGGATTTAAGAAACACTAAATACTACTAAAATAAAAAATACTACTTATCTGATTCTCTTCATTTTTATTGAACAGTGCATTCAGAGTATTTGGATATGACATGCCCCCAAAAAGTCAATAAAGCCTTTAAACTTAAAAAAAAAAATTGTGCTGACGTGATATCAGGTAATGCCTTTTCATACCTACACTGTGTGCACAATTATTAGGCAAGTTGTATTTTTGAGGATTACTTTTGTTATTGTACAACTACAGTGCTCTTGGTCAATTCAAAATGTTAACAAACCCTCAAACCTGAACATTTAAGTAGTAAAAGTGAAGTTTTGGCTTTCTTAAGAGAATATCTATATGTACACTATATCTAGATGTATTAGGCATCTATTCGTGTGCAGAATTATTATGCAACTAAACGAAAAACAAAGCAAAACAAAACAATGTTGCCGTCTCACTTGTTTATTTTCACCTGTTAAAGTGAGAATAATAAACAAACTCAATTTACAAATAAACATTTCTGAAATTTAAAAAAAAAAAAAACTCAGTGACCAATATAGCCACCCTTCTTTTCGATAACAGTCACAAGCCTTCCATTCACGGAGTCAGTCAGTTTCTTGATCTGGTCAGAATCAACTTTTTGTGCAGCCGCAACCACAGCCTCCCAGACACTGTTCAGAGAGGTGTACTGTTTACATTCACTGTAAATTTCCTGCTTAAGAAGGGCGCAAAAGTTCTCAATAGGGTTTAAGTCAGGTGAAGGGGGCCATGTCATTAGTTTTTCACCTTTGCTGGCCAGCCCCGCAGTGGAGTATTTTGATGCATGTAGTGGAGCTTTGTCTTGCATAAAAATCAAAGTCTTCTTGAAAGATGCAGACTTTTTCCTGTACCACTGCTTGAAGAAAGTGTCTTCTAAAAATTGGCAGTAGGTCTGAGAGTTGATTTTGAGTCCATTTTCAACCCGAAAAGGTCCAACTAGCTCATCTTTAATAATACCTGCCCATACCAATATCCCACCTCAACCTTGTTGCCCTCTGAGTCAAAGTGGAGCTCTGTGTCTGTTAGTGATCCAACCACAGTCCCATCCATCTGGTCCGTCAAAAGTCACTCTCATCTCATCAGTCCACAAAACCTTTGAAAAATCTGTCTTCAGATATTTCTTGGCACAATCTTGATGTTTCAACTTATGTGTCTTGTTCAGAGGTGGTCAGGTCGCCTTTTTTTACCTTGGCCATGTCTCTGAGAACTGAACACCTTGTACTTCTTGACACTCCAGGTAAGTTGCAGTTGTAGAATATGTCAGCATTGGAGGATAATGGGTTCCTAGTAGCATCATGTTTGATTCTTCTCAAATCTTTGGTGGTTAATTTGCGTCTTTTCTACTCGAAAGGTTTCTTGCGACCCTGTTGCCTATTTGCAACAAAACGTTTGATGGTTCTGTGATCACGCCCCAAAATCTTATATATTTTATGAGTGCTGCATCCCTCTGAAAGACTTTTTACAATTTTTGACTTTTCAGGAAGTTAAATCTCTTTTTTGGCCCATTTCTCCTGAGGAAAAGAATCTGCCTATTCAAGTTTATACAGCTTGGAGTTGGAAATTATGGATAAAATGGTGATATGGTCAAAATAATCACTTGCCTAATAATTGTGCACACAGTGTATAGAGTAAACTATTATAGTTGGTCAGGCACATTTTCCTTCAGCAGCACATAGAAATGAAACCCATGCTGGAACCATGTTTCTGTTAAAATGCCAGTTAGCAGGAGGCGAGGTGACTGGGTGAAAACTGCCTGTGACAACACATATTGTTGCACGTGAGCATCGAGTGACTACCATTGATATTTTTAAATTTGCAAATGAGGGCTGTGTGTTGTCTTAGGGTTTCCCATGGCCAGGGTGATGTGGGTCCAAATTAAATGACTCCGTGGGTTGTGTCCATGGACTGTCTTTTGGAACAGGGAAAATAAGATATATTGCTCCTTACTGCAACATGGCTGATCAGTCTGGAGTGCTTAATTAAACAGTCATGAAGGAGCCAGAACACATTGTCTGTGATAAAAGACCATTTAGCCAACAGCAGATTTGACAGAATCCCAATGACCAGCCACCCTCTCCTTTGGGAAGTGGGTTCTACAACACTGTTGTAGTAGCAGGCTAAATGGTCAGGATATCTGCTATGGTATTATTTGTATTAGGTTAATATTAACTTTTAAAGCTAAAGCATGTAAAAGAAAGAGTCCAGTTGGCCTAGAAATGAAGTGAGCTGTTGTTCCATTCAGATAAATATGTTGGGGCAGCAGTGATTTACTGTGGGACTGTGATCATACAGAAAGGCTGCAAATTTTGAAAGACAGAAGGTCCAGAGTTCTTTGAGAAACAGGGGGGCTGTGATCACTGAGAGGCTGAGGGATGTTGTTTTTTGAGAGACAGAAGAGCTGTGATTCTTGACAGACAGAGGGACTGTGATTCTTAAGAGACAGAGGGGCTGTGATTTTTACGAGACAGAGGGATGCTGATTTTTGAAACTTTGGGCTTTGAACATAAATGGAATACAACCATAGGGACAGAAGGGCTATAGTCCTTCTCTGTTTGATGTTGCACTTTCTTGTGATTTCCATGCTGTGCCATTGTTTCACTCTGGGTTTGTTTGTGTGATGATATCATCTTGCATATACCTGCTGATAGAGGCCTAGCACACAGTTACCTTTTAAAGAAATAGATTTTAAACAAATAGAATAATCAATGTTGAGCATTGTTGTTATATTTGTAGTACAGCCATGAGTAGCATGAATAATCTCTGAACACAGACAGCAGAAAAGAACTAGTGCAAAGATTATATTTTCTTAAAAAAGATAGTGAAAAAGAAGTGTGAGGTCATGGCATAGGTGGTGTGGATCGGGAGGTGTGTCTTATTAGGTTTCACGGGGTAGGTATAGTGGTGCTGGCTGGCAGGCAGGCATCAAGAGATCTGAGGTGTTCCTGCAGGTGCAAGGGAAGAGCTCTTTCAGTGTGACACAGGAGGTGAGCCTTGCTGTCAGCCCCTATAATGGAGAGACAGCCCACACACAACATCAATTGGCAGACAGAACCTGTTTGCCCTGCTGCAGCCATAGCACCCTTTTATACTCTCTCATCTTCTCTGTGAGGGTACGGAGCTGCCACAGTCATTAGCTGCGCTCTATTCATCCAACCAGCCCTTCTTCCTAAAAAACAGTGTTGCTGAAATGGCACTGCCCATACAGCGCACGTTAAGCAGTCATGTGAAGAGCATGCCGTGCTCTGTGTGATTGCCTGCATCGGATTTGTTGCATGTTGTTAAAATGTTTTTGCAGTGCTTAATTCAGTAATGCACGGAGCAGTACTTAAAAGAGGAAGTACACGAAAGACCTTGAGCTGCAAAGCACAGGGTCTTCGGGACTTTGGTTGCCTGAATGTGTGGAGCTGCTGGGAATTGTAGCTGTTGAGTACAAGTTGAAAAACTGTGCTGCATGATGAAATAAAGAAATATAGAGAAAATTGACAAAGTTCCAATCACAGGATAAGCGCCCAATCTTTCATTATTAGGATAGCAAATATTATAAATAATGTCATTATTAATAGCAGAGGGAAGAGATAGGAAAGGTAAGAAGATGATCTTTCTCCCAGAGATCTCTTTTCCAGTCAAAACAAGATTAAATTACATTCTTTTAGTGGCAGGGTTAACTACTCCATACTGTATTAAAATAAAATATTTACCTAATATTCAGCAGTGTTATTGCTATCAGTATACAAATCAACCAGTCTGTGTTGCACTGATTTTGATTAAGAAACTAAGGGTATGGCTGTATATCTGAATTACCTGTAAAAAGATGTATTCCCTTCAAGTAAAGTGTTACAAAGATGGCAGCGAAGCCTAAAAGGTGTGACAAATGTCCTCGGAGAGCTGAAGTGTTTATGAGAGGCAATATAGGAAGCAGGCAGGGTTACACTTCTCAGCAAGCCCTCGCACCTATACTCCTGCACTTTTAATTAAACAAGGCAAAGTGTAACCACTGTGGAAGTAGCAAAGATGAGTAGCAAAGATGCTCCCAACATAAATTCCCCCTGCTGGAAAAAAAAACACAATACATTTTAACATGAAAACAACATTTAACATGATACTAGAAAAACTTTCAAAAATATTTAAAAAATCTGTGATAATTTTAACTGTATAATGAACCTTAATGGAAAGTGCCTCTTCATCAGATTACTTTGTGTGTGTGTGTGTGTGTGTGTGTGTGTGTGTGTGTGTGTGTGTGTGTGTGTGTGCGTGTGTGTGTGTGACAGAGAGAGAGAGAGAGAGAGAGAGAGAGAGAGAGAATGCCACTAACCAAATTATAAAAGACTATACATGGACTATACCATTACACACATCCTAAATAACAACCAGATTTGTCTGTTAAATACCACCAGACTCCATTAGAGGTATTTTTCATAGGTAAATGATTACCATCAGAAAAATCACATAAACCACATAGAACCATTAACAAAACTTACTGAGCTACCATTATATACCACTTAAAACACATTCAAATCAATTAAGAACTACTAGAAACAGCACTACTGGCCCTAACGCCCTCCAGTATTGCCCAGATTGTTACGAAGGAGCCATACAATCCATTTTTATTATAGAAATAATAACCTATTAATAATACCAAAATTCCACCAATCCTTTAAGCAGTTAAAAGAAGTTAAAAGCTGAAAAGTTAATTCTCAGTTCATATCTTTCTTGACGACAATGTGTAAAAATGGTGTATTATTATCGGACCATGAAAGCCTGTTTTATACAACTATTTAAATAAACCTGCTAAAAATGTTCTGTTAATTAAAATGAGTCAACAAAACACTGGGAGCTTGTTAGAAATGTATAAAGAAAGCACAAGCTGACTTAATTTAAAGCACTATCACATCTTGTACTTTGTATATAATGCATGCATTTGTCACACAGTCAGAACAGTAAAAATTATATTTAACATTAAAATTAAACATATATAAATTTGTCATACAATAAGGTGGCCATATCACTAGTTATGTAACAAATATGAAAATATAAAAAGATAAAAAAATACCCAATATTCATATGTCAAGAAGACATGCATTAGGGTAAATGTGCAAAACCAGACAATGTGTTATTTTGTTTATTGGAAAACTGCAAGCCTCTTTAGACCGCATTACTTAATCAGCTCGCATGTATTTTGTGGCTGCTATCAAGTGTAAATATATTTTTACTCGTAGAAACCTTTAATTAATCAGTGGATCACAGCATTAAGCTGTTTCTCTTTATAAAAGTTTAGATCCTAGAACAAGTCTTATGATAATAGACGCACAGTGTTACATCCTTAAAGCAGAAATCCAGCCTGAGACTGTCATTTAGAGGACTTGTGATTGATAAGATGATCTTTTGCCTTTGGTCACGAACTTCATTCATTTTTGATTTGGGGCAGTAGAATAAATTAATAATGTGGATAACTAATAGGTATGATTAATCACTCTTTATACTGAATGGGAAATGTGACCTGAATGATTTTAAAATAGAAATGGTATTATATTATGAACATTTACATCATGTCGCTTCATGTCTGTAATATATCAGATCGTTTTTGGCTAATACTTTTTTTTTGTTCCTATGGTAGAATTTCTGAAACTCATCCACCACCATTTCTTCTTTTCACCAGTTCTGCCCCTCCACAACCTCCTCCACTTCCTAATGCATATTTATTTATATGACTTTCTATTGTTTTCTTGCAGCGCGTTGGTTTGGAAAAGATGAAGGAGCAGGTGGTGCAAAATGAAACCGCAGACAAAGTAACTCTGGAAAGGATGATCAAGAGGGGTGGATAGAGAGACTTGCTAAATATAACACAGCCAAGTGAAGACCTCTCAGGGACCAAATTGTGTGAGTCATTGCTTCAGATGGCCCCTAGACCTGCTCCCATTCATTTATAACTGACATAATGTTTGATCACCTAGTTCATTTTAGTTTTCTCCAACATACAGTTTTTATATAGAATATCAAGGCACATTATTTTACATTACATTATCTTTTATTCTCACATGCTGCATGTACATCACTTATGACAAAGGCTCGATTCTGAAAAGGTCTATGAAGCAGATAGCAACGTTAGATAGCAATATGATTACAATGATTATAAAATATCTTCATACAGTATGCCACTTTTCAGCTGGAGCATGTGCTGTTGCAACGAGGCCTGGTAAAACGTCAGCATTTTAAAGCTCTATCACGATGACCTTCTATCAGGATATATGGTATGTGCTCATAAAATATATGACATGGCCTTACTGGTGCTGGGGTTGCAGCAGAAAAAGGTTAGAGAAGTTATTTTTACTCAGTTTGGTGTTCAAGAAATTTAGAACTGAGTTTTTACCCTAGGTTTCAGTGTTTATGTCTGTATAAAATCTGTTCACTGAGCGCTGTGTAATATTTAGCAAGTTTGAAGCTAAGATATTTTTTCCTGACAGATTTAGTGCTGTTTGGTTTAGCTATTTGTGTAGACGTGTAGGAAGGATTGGCTGGGCTATGATGCGAGGCTCCCAGAGCTGCAACCGAGGGTGGCTAAACAGGATTTGAACTCACTGACTGAGTCTGAGATTTCATTCATGCCAAAACTCCAAAAACTCTGCACAACTGAAGATCTGTATTATTTTTTTTCACCCCTGGCTGTCACAAGCTTCTCAAGTTAACTTTTAACTGTTTTCTAACTGTTGATCTAGCGGCATTTTTTTTGATAATGGTTTACTCTAGAAACCATTCTCAGTGACTTACTTTTAGTCTTTTTTCTTTTGCAGACAATATTGCTGATATTACTCCACAAGCCACTACAGCAGTTTCAACTTGATCTTCTTGTTCTTTGTGTATCCAGTGTTATTAGTGTTGATCTTGCCTTCTCCGGTTTTGACCTTTTTACTGTAATAAGTAAGTCTGCCAATGTTTGGACCTTTGCTACGAAGCATGCTTTGTGAAGCACCATAGTACGTACATGACCCACGACAATCTCACATGCTCCAACAACATCCTGTACTGTACAGTACGTCTCATACTTTAAATTACTTATATATGTAATATCATGTGGCAGCAGTACAATTCAGAAAATCATGCTAATACAGGACAGCAGCTCCGGGCATGTTCAGATTGACTATCAGAAAGGGAAATAAATGTAACATCTGTGATTTTGACTGTGGCATGATTGTTAGTGCCAGATAGATATTTTTCTAGAAATTTATAAAGTTTCTTGAGTTTACTAAATTGTTTACAAGAAAGGTCAGTGGAGAATAGCCAGGCTGGCTAGAGTTATTAGAAGGCTACAGTAATGCAGACGACCACTCTGTATAATTGTGGTAAACAGGAAAGCATCTCAGAATGAATTATGTGTGGAACTTGAGGCAGATGTGCTACAACAGCAGAAGACCATGTCGGATTTCACTTCTGTGGGAAGCTTAGGGCACAGAATCGCCAGGCTCAAGACTGAAAAAATGTAGCCTGCTCAGATGAATCCTGATTTGTGCTGAGGCTCACAGATGATTAGATGAGAACAGCATAAATCCATAGACCCAACCTGCCTTCTGTCAGCAGTCCAGGCTGGTGGAGGTGCATTTCTGCATGGCCACATTTTACCAGCTTCTAATGTCTGCTTCCAGTGTGATAATGCACCATGTCATCTCAAACTGGTTTCAGGTACATGACAACGAGCTCAGAGTTCCTCAATGTTCTTTCCAGTCACCGGATCTGAATCCGGTGGAACTCCTTTTGGATGTAGTATAATAGGAGATTCAAAGCATTTAAGTTCGCCTAAAAATCTGTAAGAATGGTGTGATGCAAAAACATCAACATGAACCAGAATCTCAAAGAAATGGTTCTAATGTCTAATGTTAACCTGGAGCATTGACCTGTGTTTCTACGTTAGTCTTTTGTAGGAAAGAAGATTTCTTGATGAGAAAATACATAAATAACTAGCTGCAGTGAATGTTCCAGATGGACTAATCAGAGAGAAAAGTTTGCAGTTGCACCAGACACTGTAAACATCCAACATTCAACTCTTCTGTCTCCTTTGCCTCTTAGGTTGGCATACCTGATTATTACAGAGCGCACTGGATTACTTCCATGCCACTAATGAGCAGACACAGGCATTTCCTCTCTGATGTGTGTGATTGATGTAAAGACACGCTCACCACATGCCCTCCCAGCATGCAACAGGGTGTGAAAGAAGTATTGACCTGGATCATTACTGTTCCGTCTGTAAAACTGATCAGAGCTTTGCACACACCGTTATACAGGTGAAGAGTTTAAAGAAGAAAACTACAGCTTAAAAATAAATAAATAAATAAATACATACATACATACATACATACATACATACATACATACATACATACATAAATAAATATATGGCATTCTATCACTTTATATGCTGCTTTGTAGCAGAGCTGCATTATCAACTGATGACTTAAACAAAGAAAGAAGCAAGACAGTGTTAGTTATACATCTTAAACTATTCTGTGCTATTCCCTACATATAGTGTCACGATGTTGGACAAAGGCGAATGAGGATCCAAGTGCAGTTTTAGGCTTTTACTAAACCAAGACAAACAAACAGGCAGGCAGGCAAAACAGAGCAGAATACAGAGCACACAGGAGACGGGAACATTAACACCAACATACAATAACGACCAACACCAGGGAAGTGAACAAACAGAGTATATATAGCTGACAGGAACCAATGACAAAGCGGAGACAATCAGAGACAAAGACAACACACCTGAGGGAATGAATGAGTTCAATTAATGTCCATGGAAACCAAAGAGTGGGCGGAGCAAACAATTAACAACCGGGAAAGACAGCAGACCTAAACAGGACAGAAACACAGACAGACTCATTACATATAGAATGTCACCCAGTGTTACAAATCCCATTTTTCTCACGGCTCATAAAAATACACATCACTCTTTGTTGTATTCCGTCACAAGGAAGCCACGACCATGCTTATTTCTCTCCCTGTTCCAGTCTGAGCAGTGAGAATGATCTCAGCAGGACTGGGATAGTTGTATTTCATCCATCATCCTTCCCTCTGACGGCTCACCGAAGAGACCACGATACGTTTAAACACGAGGTTCGGTTGTTCAACAAGGCTACTCACCCCTGAGAGATGAGCACCATGGTGCAAAAAAAAAAAAAGCATGCTGTCAAAAGCTGAATTTAAATTTGTGACATGCTGTGTTTTTTAGTCAGTATACATGGATCTGTATGAAGCTTGTTCATGAAAGGAAAGCAAATGATTGCTTTTCTGGAACAAAGTATCTGAACAGTCTACCAGGGTTGAAACAAGAAAAAACATCACCTGCAGTCAAGGAAACAACCTGACCTTGAAACAACAACAACAACAACAACAACAACAAAAAATTCAAATTCAGATTTCACTTACTTTTTTAGCAACACTTTGTTATTGCATGTAAGGGCATAGAAAGCATTGTTCAAAAATTAATTGTTTATAAATAGCTATATATAAAGTTCTAATATTTAAAATGTTAAAATATTCATATGACTTATAGGTATTTTCCAACTTATTTAAAATATTGAAATAAGAAAAGTTTATAGTAATCACATCAAATATTTCAGCTGGATTATTGTTCCATTAATGAATCATATGATTCCATATTATTAATTGGTCTTGGCATTAGACTACTTCTATACTGTCACAGACAGCACAAATCTGATCAGTAGTGTTACTCTGTATTGTAGTGTTATTCTGTAAGTATGAGGATCAATATACTGGTAATGTTTCTGAGCTTAAATTATGGTTTAATTTCTACAAATGGTGGCTCGGTGTATTACAGCCAATAACATGCTAATAGCATTTTTAAACTTTCTGAGATGGTTCTTTGTTTATGTGTCTGTGCTTATCACTTTATTGTTATATCCTTGTTGTATGTCTGGCAAACACTTTCAAAACAATAACTCTGGCTGTCTGTCCTCTCCTTCTAAAAAAATTGTCTTTGTGGCACACTGAGAAATGATGCTACCCATGCTGATTTCCGTCATCGCTGTAAGCAGTCATTTGTCACTCATCATGAAACTTGACATGATCATTAGTTATATAGCAGAGAACACAATGTAAGTGTGCATTCAGCAAGTTTCAAAATGGGCCTTCTCCTATCATGACCTCCAGTATGATGAAGACGCACTGCTGCTTGGGACAGAAGGTGTTAGTGTGTGAGAAAGACGAAAAAGTCTGTTAAGTTTTGCTTTATTTACACCTTGTAAAATAACACAGCACATTCCTTATGTGTTTGAAACTTCTCTTGTACATTAAATAATAGTTTGATAGATTTTCTCTTCACAAGTACTGGAAAGGCAAGGCCAGTTATTTTGTTTTTGCTATGCATTGAAGAACTTTGCATAAATCTTTAACAAAATACACAGATTCAAGAAGACATCAAGAGCATAAATATAGACACCCATAGCACAAGATACACAGCACTAATCAGCAGTAAGAATCAGATTATAATTCACAAAGAAATACAAAAATGAGCCACAAAGATCTGGAACTGAAAATACCCAAATGTGGAGAAATAAAGGATTTGATTATAATCATCACTCAAGCATGGTGGTGGTAGTGTCATGACTTGGGCTTGCATGGCTGCTTCTGGAGCAGGATCACTCATACATGCACACATGTAATTTATGATTGTAGCAGCAGAATGAAATCTACAGAAACATTTACAGAGAAACACATTCTAAATACACTGCCAACACAACAAAGGGGTAAAAAGCTGAAGGTTTTAGACTGACTTTCAATCAGCAGACTTTAACCCTTCTGAGCAAAAATTCTCTTATTAAAGAGGAGATTGAATGAAGAAACCCCCAAAACAAACTAGACTGAAAGAGGCCAAGTGGTGGTCCATGAGTGCTTATATTTCCTATTACCATATTGGGATGTTTCACTGTTTGTTTCACTCTACCGCTCTGTGTCGTCCATGTAGAAATCCACTTCCTGTTTTAAAGCCATTACTACATTATTAGACATCACCAACTGACATGGCACATTTTCCTGAATGTAACATTTGACATAAAATATGAAAGCTCCTCACAAGAAGATGAAAATGAAGAAGGGAAGACAATTTCCCACCTTAAACAGAAATGTCATAGGCTAACTAACCAGCTAGCCGACTTGCTAGAAACAGACTGTATTTTCTTCTGAATCTATTTCTACTAGCAGACTAAAAATAAGCAAAACATTTGGCTATAATTTTCTGTGAAATTTCGGTTAGTTAATATTCATTTCGTATTTATACGATATTGTGTGTACAGTATAAAAACGGTATCGCACTCACAATCATGTGGTTACACTGTTTATCAGCATGACAGATTAGCAACAAAGTAAACTGAATTTACACTTAGCACATATACTGTATATTTCACATATACTGTAGAGAACAGTTAGCGCTCACTTAATAAAAGTACATTATATTGTGAGGTGATTTTAAAATATAGCAGTTTTAAAAGGTGCAGTAGCTTCATGTGCCTTGGAGGAAGCCTTGGTTGTTAGCTACCTACAGTATGATACAATAAGGGAGAGGAACATATATATAATATATATAAAAAAGCAGCTGACAAAACAGAAATCCCAATAAGCCTTTATGTACACTTTATGTAGTTTTATGTAGGCTTATGTCAAAAACCGTGAAGGCTTACCCCATCCAATGTCTAATAGAGAGCACAGATGTTTGAAAAGTAGCTGGTTAGATAGGGATATATAATTGAGAACTCACAGTGAAGCAAGATTTAAAATCCTGAGGGGACTCTTAATTTAATGCCACCGCCTTTCACCCTTTTAACTAAACACAACTGACTCCACTCTGTGCTTGACCAGGACCTCAGGTTCTCCTTGGTGAACAGAAAGAGCTTTTCATAACAAGATTCTGCTCCCTGGTTGATCCACAGTATATTGTGTTTATATGGTAGGTCAAGAGTTTGTGTGAGTTTAGTGGAAATGTATTTCCTGATGTATATTTCTGTTTAGAGTATCTAGGATACTCAAGAAAGTATGCGGACCTGTGTTCTGTCAAATGGATGAGAATTGTGGCATCATTATTATATGAAAAACACAGTGATATGAAGCTTTTAGCTCACGGTTTAGCAATTTTATTTAGTGTTTTCTAAACCAACAATTTGCTTTACTAGGAAAGAATCCGAATGGATTTGTTTGTAGACTACATTTTCTGTGGGCTTGTTGATGAGCTGCATTTAGTATTACATTTCTCAGTATAATTGAGCCATATGCTTTGACGGAAAATGGCAGCATTTTAATGAGTCTGGTTGTTTATTTTTTCTTTCTGGGGATTCACTCTAACTAATAAGTATGCACGTCCACCTGGTTATATATTTTTTTGTTATAATTATATATTTTTTTATAATCTTTTCCCCCTAAGTATAGGCATCTCAAGTCTCAAAAAAATAAATAAATAAATAAAAAAAAGCCTCCTGAATGCAACCAGCTCGATCAATGACTCCCTGCTCTGTTACCGGCTCCTTGCCAATCACTAAAATAGCATGTGAGCATTTGAAGCTTGATTTATCTGCCACTATTCTTAGACTAGACCTTTCTCCTGACCTAAAGAGAGAAGAGAGCTGATGAATTAGCATCTATCCAACAAGATGTACATTGTCTTGAGATCAATACTGACTTTTCCTCAGCTGGGCAGCTTAAATGCATTTTCGAAGAAGACTGCCAGTCGTATATGGATCGCTTAACACCACTGGCACTCTGTCTTTCTTTTACCCGCAAGCAGCTACAAAACTGTATAATGTTTCAGCTGGCTGCCAAGTAAGTGCAATATCTGCATTCAGAGAGGAAGTGTGTGACTGGACTGAAGTATAACAGAGTTCATGTTGTTCCCCTGTTATTTGAAGGAATTGTTTTTTCAGCATGACGGTTATTGTGCATCCGGAAGTAGTGACTCACTAGTAATGTCGCAGCATCACTTTACAGGGGATGTCTGATGTGTGAGAGTGGGCTGACTTTCAACAAGTTTGAGAGAAACTGTGTGGTAGTGAGAAGCGAAGCATTACTCAAAGAAAATATTTCTAGAATATTTTGTAACTTTGACGTACTTTTATCCTTATATTGTTGTTTACGAACTGCCAGAGGATGTACAAAGGAGAAAAAATATTTCCTTGTACCTTGCAAATTTCATTTGCAGAAAGTGGTAGTTTATGTTGCTGCTGCTAATGCAAACTTGCTTCTCAACTCTGCTCATTAAAAAAAGCCCTGTGTGTGAGCAGAGTGTTGCTGTGGCATCGCTATAGTCTTCTTATCTTCTCGGTAAAATCAGCCTAACGCAGGAAATGATCTATACAGATGCCTTATCTAAAAGCACAGAACAAACCTGCAAGGCAAATGTGCTATTACACTGACTGTAGATCCATACAACAAATTATATCTCTCTAATAAAACGATGATATTGAAGTCATCCAACAAACGTAATTGGCAGTGGTGTCATGGCACTGCTCCTCAATGCTCTGTAATGCACCAGTGGGACTTGGACAGAACGAAGCCTTATTAACAGAAACATTCAACATTTTATGTGTTTTATTGGTTGGAAAAAAAAAAGATGCAATATACATCCAAGAAATATTTGTGCCTCCCACTCAGGCTGTTTTACCTTTGAGGAATTTTGGACACATACAGTATGCAATTATTATGAGCTAGAGGTAAATATTATTATATTGTGGATGGAAAGAATTGACTTTTATTACAGTGATCACTACTAAATCAGCTTTATGGCACTTTGCAGTGTTGCCCTCAGCTGTCTAACATGGATTAATGTATTTTACGGCTCTCTTTCATTCTTTATTTTGAGCAACATTTCCTCTCTTTCCATTTTGTTTACTGGAGAGTTAAAATTTTTTAGGCTAAATATGACTCCAGCTTCTGTCCTGAATCACTGACAGTTTACTCTGTTGAGGGACCCAGATCACCACGCCTGTGAATCTAACATCTGCTGTCAGTGCTGTCTCTCTCTTTCTAGTGTCCCATCAGTCCCAAGTAATGCAGTGTAACAATCACTGGCCTCATTAGTTGTGTCTCTGACATTTGGCTTGCATTTATAAGGTGCAATTAAGTAAAATGTCTCCTTTCCAAGCCACAGAGGACCGGATGTTATGTGAAATTTTAGCAAAGACAGGTTTGCACTAATATTGTGTTAAATGCCACAAATTAATCACTTTCTTTTTCGGTTTCCTGTTGTTTAGAAAGAGCTAAAGAACAGACTTGCATTTCTCTCATTAAAATTACACACATCAAATGAGATCTAAATTAAATCATGGAAATGTAAGTCAATTTAAAAAAAAAAAAAAAATTCGAAACTGAATTTATGATTAGCAAATTGGCATGCATATGTCTTGTGACTCACTGTCAGTTTCTCAAAGGAAAAGCAATGCTGCATATCGCTGGTGTATTACCGGGATTTTTTCATTTGATTATTCTGTGATTCATGGAGAGGAATAAACACCTAATGAGGAGAGTCCCAGTTTACACGATTTAATTCATGAGAGCAACTATTTAACAAAAAGTATGAGAGCTAAGTACGGGAATTCGATGGAACTGGAGCTGTTACAGACTGTGGTGGATCTGGTTGAATTGCTTTACAATCGAATATATAGAGTAATTTTCCTTTAAATGATCTTTTTATGCAATATAAAAAGCATAAAAATGCGATATTTTCTTAAATTATATTTTATTGCTACATGAACACAAATCTGTTTCTGGTTGTTGTCTTACAGAAAGCCGGCTTCATTTTGCTTTTGTATTATAAGATGGACAAGCACCACTCCATAGTGTGTTTGATTCTCTCAGAATGTTATTTGACTTGTCAGGGGTCTCAGTGGTTGGTAGTGCCACTCATAAATAGTGACCTTTTCATGTAACTCTCAATATTTCCCTCATGCTTTTAGTTCTTTGTCTTGCCTAGACCCGTTGAAAGGACATCCATTATTTATTTAACTACGACAGGGAGAATGCTTTATAAATTGGATTTCTTCTACGTCTTCGAGATGCGGGTTATAGATCAATCCCCCATTCAAACCGTGTTTCTTTCACTCACGCTCTGCCCTGTGTACATTGCCTAAAAGCATGAGTGAATTTTCTGAATATGGTCTTATTGAATGTATTCATTTAATCATAATCTCATGTTCATGGTTACTGTTAGAAGATGTTAATCAAGACACTGTCGTGTATGGCTACAAAGCCTGAATATGTAAATAATTATGGAGCAAATAAAAATAGCAGTATGTTTCTAGAGAAGCAAAGCATTCAACCGGCTTTACCTCCTACAGCTTCAAAAGCACTTTTGCCTACACAGCCGATGAGGGGTTTCTGTTCAAGACAACCAATTTTGTTGTCTAATCCAAACCAATCTTCTGCAACTTTTACTCCCTTTTCAATAATTAGTTTCTCCATGGTTTCTTCTTGATCTTTATGCAAACGAATGACAGCAGAAATTGCCACGGTTTTATAGTATTTTTTTTCTCACAATGACAGACATGGAATTAGAAACCTAATAAGTACAAATAAAATAATTTAAATGATCCACAACTACTAAAAATTAACTATAGTGAAACATATTACAATTTTTGGTGAAGTGGGATGTTTGGATGCTGCCAGCTCCTCTCACTCTTACGCATTTAGTTTTGGTGACAGTGAAGAGGCTGGCTGTTTTTGTTCCAGTGTGCCCTCATGTCTGTGTTACCTACTGACTCATCCTTTTTATTTATGTTGTTATGTTGTTATAGTTAGTCTTGCTCGAGTCCCTACTAACACTCTGCACACTATGCACATTGTACTTTAACCAGTCTAACTTCAAAGCAGCACATTCCACAGAGACTGGCATTTTAGATGCCACTGAAAAATTACAGGCTGCTAGATCAGCCAAGCTGCCGTCATCCTTGACCTTTTGGTGGCGTTTGACAAAATCAAATACAAGCCTCTCTTGTCCAACTGCAGGAGTCTCGGAATTCTTCAGTATTGCAATTGTTTGTTTCCTACCTGGGAGGAGGTTTATATCAGGTAACATAAAGGAGATTGACATCTGCTACATGCAGATTCTCCACTGGTGTCCCACAAGTCTCACTACTTGGTCCTCTTCTTTTCTCTTTTTCTATATAATCACTCTTCTGGCAAAGTTATATTCTCACATAGGTTCTCTTACCACTGCTAAGCTGATGACACTCAGCTTATCTTCTCCTTTCCTTCTATCAGTTACCATGACTTTTGTTCGGATCTCAGCATGTTTGGCAGACATCTCATCATGGATGAAGGCACCTCAGCTGAAACTCAATCCCAGCAAAACTGGACTGTTGGTCATCCCTGGTGATTCATCCCCAGGTCATGATCTTCCAATATTCTTGGATAACTCTAAGATGTTCCCTTCAGGAAAATGGACCAACACCCTCAAAGCTCTCATACCTAATACTTTCTCTCTCCCTCCCTCTCTCTGTCAAGTCACACATGTTACACCTGAGATATAAGTGCTACTGACCCCTTTCTTCTCCCTAGACCTGCCTGATCGATCCTGATTCCTGAGTCTCATCACTTGGAGGCCACTCACTGTTGCTGAGGAAGTTCCCACATGGACAGCTTGGAGACACATGAGATTAATGTGGATGATACCGCTTGTACCACAGAAACCAGATAGCTTGAAGATAGCTTTGGACTGAAGTTGATAGGAACACTTTTGGTACCATGGATTTGG
The DNA here is from genome assembly GCF_030014155.1 of Tachysurus vachellii. Lineage (NCBI taxonomy): Eukaryota > Metazoa > Chordata > Actinopteri > Siluriformes > Bagridae > Tachysurus > Tachysurus vachellii. Next base: position 9,083,062 of record NC_083466.1, on the reverse strand, counting down.
ACTATAATGTTATAATGTTAGTCTATTGTTAAAAGCACTATATAAATAAAATTACTTTCATTTGAATTCAGTGTTTCATTCATTCATACATTATTTGGCTCAAAATGTAAATGTGAAAACAAAGAAAGAGTTTTTCATTGTCTATTTTCATGCCAGGGGGGGGCACGGTGGCTTAGTGGTTAGCACGTTCGCCTCACACCTCCAGGGTCGGGGTTCGATTCCCGCCTCCACCTTGTGTGTGTGGAGTTTGCATGTTCTCCCCGTGCCTCGGGGGTTTCCTCCGGGTACTCCGGTTTCCTCCCCCGGTCCAAAGACATGCATGGTAGGTTGATTGGCATCTCTGGAAAATTGTCCCTAGTGTGTGATTGCGTGAGTGAATGAGTGTGTGTGTGTGTGTGTGTGTGCCCTGCGATGGGTTGGCACTCCGTCCAGGGTGTATCCTGCCTTGATGCCCGATGACGCCTGAGATAGGCACAGGCTCCCCGTGACCCGAGGTAGTTCGGATAAGCGGTAGAAGATGAATGAATGAATGAATTTTCATGCCACACACCTAATTATTATTAGTTTTAATTAAACAAATATTGACTCATTATACATTTTTTCTTTGTGTACTACATTACATTTTAAGTTCACCCTGGATGTATAGTAAGTAAACAATTTTAGAATCTATATTCTAGTAAAAATCATTATTCTTTTTTCAAAATATGCAAAAATATTCTTTGGATGATTAAAATATTCCTCAACTGCAGTTGAAATGGTGAAAAACAAGCAACATCTTGACAAAAAAAAAACAAGATTGAAGACTCTACCTGTTACTTCTATATGTTGGTTAAGTTCATTCTTTAGGAAATGTAAGCTTGATGTAAGATGTAGACTGTAGGCAGCAGCATCAGAAGATATCTAATTATAGAAAATGTTTGTGTGTGTTTGTGTGTGTGAGAGCGAGAGAGCAACCAACTTCGCTCTTCTCTTAATCACACAATCTCACATGGAACACTGACTGCTTGTTAGCTGACCACCTCATTATTCTCAGGCAGCATGCTTCAAGTACTCCTCTATAACCCGATTTTCCCACGCAGCATCATGGAAACAGACAAGTGAATTATCAGACGTGCCTAGTGTCATTATCTATAATTAAAATCCTTTTTTTTTCTTTTTTAATAAGTCATGTTTAGTTTTTGATGCATTAGAATGTAATGATTCATTATAAATGTTTAATATATAGTACATACAGTGCAATATACAATCAACTTTATTAGGAAACGCTAAACACTTGTCATACATGCAGCATTTACCCAATCAGCTAATTGTGGAAGCAGTGCAATGCATACAGTCATGCAGGTATTGAGGCTCGGTTCACATCAAACATCAGGATGGAGGGGTGAGTATTTTATAAACTGCTCATCTCCTGGGATTTTCATTTTTCATGCACAACAGCATCAAAGTTACACAGAATAGTGCAAAAAACCCCAAAACAAAACATTAAACACCCAGTGAAAATACGTTCTACAAACAGAAACATTGATGAGAAAGTTCTTAGGAGAATTGCCAGACTGGTAAAGCTAACAGGAAACCTACAGGGACTTTCTGAATCTAAAACTGATTCCAAACATACATCTAAGCTAAAAAACAATCAATGTCAATTTTCATGTCTTTTCATTTCCTGTCAGTAATAATAATAGAACAGAGACAGATTTATTTTAGCTCTTCATTATATTATGTACCTTTTCATTATGTTAATATAAATTATTAATGTTTAAATGTTTATGTACACTTAGTTAGTATTTGATGGTATTTTCTTAAGTAATTGTTAGAACTAGTATCACACACTTGGGATCAGCATCCATAAGCTTCTCACGACATTTTTTTCCCATTTGTCCTGACAGAACTGGTGTAACCCATTCAGACTTGTAGGCGTTCTTGCTCAGACATTTTTCTTTCAGTTCAGTCTATACACAGAAAAAATAATAAAGGATTCAGGGCTTTTGACGTTCACTCCAAAGAGTTATGCTTAGCATTATTGTAGCCATGGAGGACCCATTTGGGGCCAAGTTTTAAATTTGTGTCTGATGTACAGTATGAAGTTCACCAGTTCTTTTTCCAACAAAACACCTCCACAAAATGATACTGCTTCACATGGTGTTCTTCAGATTAAAAGCCTCAGGCATTGTTCCTCCCTACATAACCCTCAGCTTTGTAGGCAAACAGTTATTTTATTTAGTTTCATCTGACAAGAGAACACTTCTCCAAAAAGCTGCCAATCAGCTGTAATCTTAATTTTAAGTCTTAATTTTCTATGCTGGTTTCAGAGTAGGGACTTCATTACATGACAGGCGTTTAGGTCCATGGTGACATGGTTCCTGATGTCTGTTAGTCCATCACCAGTTCCACTGTTATTGTTTTGTGGTTCAACCTTTTGGAACAACATTTGTTCATCTCTGGGAGTAAATTTGTACCTTTCTCGTGAACCATCCAGTGTTTATAGTTGAAAGATTTTTAGATTTGCATACATGTGTTTCTACAGATGCTCATAGTAACTTTCTTTTGTTTGGAAATTGCTCCCAAGAAGCAACTGTACTTGTAAAGGTCCACAAATCTTAGTTCTTAATTGCTTGGAAATGCCCATGGTATAAAGAAGATAAATAAACACTTCTGCTCCTAAAAAACTCAGCAAAATCAGAAGTCATGAATTTCATGAATCGTGAATTTCTGGAAACTTTCACACTATTTAAATATTTCAAATTTATTCAACTTGGAATCGAATTAATTGTTATAAAAATGACAGATGTAACTTTTGGCCTCAACTGTACACTCTTTACAATCATATTGCGCATCCAAGAATGTACAACCACCTTCAGATGGACGAGCACACTGGATTCCAAGAACATGACTGTAAGGGCTACAGAGGTCACTGGCTCAATAATACTTGACAGTTTTGTTTCCTGATCTTTTTTCAATCTTTCAGTAAATGTATATAGTAATACATACTGAAGGTACAATCCTGTATCTTCTGTTTTTATGCATTGTGCTGCTGTGACATGGTTGGCTGATTGTTTTATTGCATGAATATGCAGATGTGCATTGCAGTGGCAATACGGGAATATATACATGTAGGCACATCTCACTTTAAAATACTTACACAGCCTTCAGAGTGCAGATATTTAGGTTTATTTTCCAAGCGCTTAGTTTTGCTTATGTTTATGGTATTAGGCATATTCGCATTCATAGTATTTCATTCTGAAGCTAAATTATTCTGACAGTAGTCTAACAGTAATCAATCATTTCAATGTCTTTCAAAGTGCTTTTGGATTCAGTTTAGTAGTAGTGTTAGAGGAGAATTACTTTTGTTGAGTTCACAATATATGTTTGATCGAATGAATTATTTAAGAATAACATCTATTTTATGCATCCTGAAGAATATCGTAAATGTCACATGGCTTGTCTTATTTAAATTGATCTTGATTTTTAGTACTGTGTGTGTGTGATGACAGGCAAGATTGTAAAAATGTGAAAAACTCCCTGTCTCTACAGCACAGTTAGCTCAGCACAGCACTCCTTTCAGATGGGGGGAAGCTGAGTGAGATTTATTGGTGTAGTTCGCTCATGGGGTGCTGGGTATTTGTTGGCTAATTCGGCCGCATGCCCTGCTCAATTGGGAGGCACATAAAGAGAGGTGTTGAGGGGGAGAGACTGGTGGGTGGGTGGTTGAGGGTGAGTAACATGGATGTAAGACTGGGAAGGGTGGTGCTGTCCCTGCTTTAGAAAACAGGTCTCGCCTCATTAGGCTGTGTAAATGAAGGCTGCTCTCTGTTTGGGTCAGGAATCCACACGCTGAGAGTAGGCCACCAGGGAATTGGTGCATGCCTCCGTGAAGAATGACAATGAATAAGCCTCAACTTCATGTAATTAATGCGTTCACGTGCCAGTTAATTTTCCTGAATTTGTTCCGAGTTCTTGAGAAAATGGGGAGTGGGCTGAATTTTGATTAGCAGCCATTTGCTGATGCGTGACTGAGAGGGAATCAGCTCATATGCTCCATGCCCACTCAGATCTGTATTTTATTTTAGTTAAGGGAATGGTGCAGAGGATCTTACCCTGATCTAAATTGTACATACGAATCTGTCATAAGTCAATTAAAATCTCAGCATGCCCCTTTTAAATTATGTGGCCTGTTAATTAGGCTGAATGTTTACCAAAAGTGTCATGGGCCTTTTTATCCTGACTTTGTCTTGTAAGAGAGCTGGGGTTTGATAGCTAATTACTGGCACATGAAACAGAACATGGGTGGCACTTTGACATACACACAGCGGAAATCGTGCAGCAGGAGCCTTAGCCGAATTACAGGCAGGGGATCAGCAACAGGAGGACCTGCTTCCTTGACTGGCTTACAAAACTCCACCAGAAACTCGCTCTTATCAGTCTGATAGAAATGCCATACAGTCAACTGCCAGCTCATCTGAATGTCACCGTTTACTAGGTTTTATTAAAACATTCCTAAATCTTATGTGTCTATTTAGGTTATATGATCAACGGAAACAAATCATTTGCTGGTTGAACAAATTACTGAACATAAATGCATTCATTTCATGTGTGTTTTATAGTTATATTAAAGGTACTGGACCGTCTCCCACTCTTTTTGCTAATGGATCACTGATTTAACACATTGCTTGATGATTTTAACACCTTCATAGCAGATTGGCCTGACAAGTACTGTATCAGTTAATGTTCCTGCCTATATAAGCATAAATAATTATTGACACCGACTGTGAAGTACAGCAAAATGGAATGTGGGAATCTGTCTGTGTGGAGTTTTGCAAGTTATATTGTGTCAGTGTGGGCTTCCTCTTGCTTCTTCATTTTCTTCCCACCACCCAAAACATGCTGGTGGGCGGATTGGCTGTCCTTAATTTCCACTTGGTGTGAAAGAGTGTGCTAATGTGCATGTATGGTGCCCTGTCATGGATTAATCTCTTATCAAGGATATATTTTCTTCACCCAGCTCCAGATTCATTATGATCCTGACCAGAATAAATCAATTACTGAAGATACTGAAGATTAACATTAAAATCATAGTATCTAACTAAATATCTAACCTAGATATTTTACCTAGATATTTTGAGCTAAAAGTTGTATGATTTTATTTGAACACTATCTTTTCAACCAAAAGTGGTTTTTAAGTATTGATTTTTCCCCTCCCTGCAATTTAATGGAAAATTCTCAACTCTTTCAGACATTTTAAGGTTGTGGATGTGCTTAATGGTATTTGTGGGTCAAAAAGCTGCTAACTTTGTTATATTTAAAGCTCTTTGGTTTTCACCATGGTGATGGCTGACAAATAGATTTTTCACAGAGCTCATATTTATACTCCAGGGAAGCAGGAATCGATCAATAGAAATGACAGAAAAAACATATATGCTTTGATGGATGACTAGGACCATGACAGGGATTGTGGACTGTCCTAATCAATATTAATGTCATGATCACAAGAGTTCTAGAGCAACCTATTTCACTTTCTGGATTAACATTATACAGTATATATATACGTATATATATATATATATATATATATATATATATATATATATAGTTCATGGACATACAATTAGGGTGAAGCCTTGATGATATCTAATATTCCCTAAGTTGATGTGTACAATCCTTAGCTAGGGTGTCAGTGTTGTGTTTTAGATTTTGTTTTGATTTCTCTACAGTCTGTAATATTGATTTACAAAAAAAAAGAAGTAAATACACAAACAATGAAAAAAGAATAAAATTAAAATTAAGTTAAAATGAATGAAATGTGGGGGGCACGGTGGCTTAGTGGTTAGCACATTCGCCTCACACCTCCAGGGTCGGGGTTCGATTCCCGCCTCCACCGTGTGTGTGTGTGGAGTTTGCATTTTCTCCCCGTGCCTCGGGGGTTTCCTCCGGGTACTCCGGTTTCCTCCCCCGGTCCAAAGACATGCATGGTAGGTTGATTGGCATCTCTGGAAAATTGTCCCTAGCGTGTGATTGCGTGAGTGAATGAGTGTGTGTGTGTGCCCTGCGATGGGTTGGCACTCCGTCCAGGGTGTATCCTGCCTTGATGCCCGATGACGCCTGAGATAGGCACAGGCTCCCCGTGACCCGAGGTAGTTCGGATAAGCGGTAGAAGATGAATGAATGAATGAATGAATGAAATGTTGAAAATTTAAGGTATAAAATAACATTGAATTGTAAATTATACAGTTGTATGTATAGCATACACTTCTTGTGCATGTTATTAGGAAAACTTTAATATTACTTTCAAGGTAACGTGTTACTTTGGCATGGATTCCACAAGATACAGTAACTGGGAAGGAAGCTGCAGAACACAACTTATTGCCATGTTCATGAAACTAGTTTGAGATGCTTTTGCTTTGTGAAATGGTGCATTATTATGCTGGAAGTGTAATCAGTAGAAGATGGTCAATTGGTGGCCATGAAGGGATACATATAATCAGCAACAATACTCATATACAGTAGGCTGTGACATTCATGCAGTGATTGATTGATTGATTGATTGATTGGTATTAACAGCTGTGGCCAAACAGCTGTGGCTTCTGCTAGGTTGGAATGAATACCTGCTCCCACACCAGCTAGGTTCTCTAGGTTTTTATTTTATTTTATTTTATTTTATTTTTTTTTTTTAAGAAAGGTGCAATAAAGAAAATCCCAAGAGATCAGCAGTTATTGAAATACTCATAACAGCCCATCTCGCACCAACAATCATTCCACAGTCAAAATCACTGAGATAACATTTTTTGTGAAGTTTAGCCAAAACTGCTGACTCTATGCACTATCTGCATGACTTTATGCACTGCACTGCTGATACATGATTGGCTGATTAGAGTGTGTATTAATTGGTCCTAATAAAGTGCTCAGTGGGAGTAGTTATGCTAAACAATTTTACACCTATAGCTACGATGCCTGAAATATTTTATGTTGCAGTTCTACACGGTGTAATAGTATTTGTATACAAAATATTATACATCTAAATTTTTCTGCACATGGACCTGAGTCCCAAATACATCAGTGGCATTAACTATTACCTTATAGCTTAGAATACAGACATTAGCCTAAAAACTGGGTTTATAAGTAGTTGTATCTAGAGATGACATAAAGAATCAAATTTTAGCATTTTAGCAATCTTTCATTCCAGTAAACACACTGATTATATATAAGTTTAGATAAATATTTAGCTTACATTTGTCTTGGTAGGAAGGTGGGACGTGCTTTGATTTCCTTCTGTTTTTGCATTTTAAAGAATACATCAAGAGTTTGTATCTCAATCTGTATTGGATCATGAATTTTTCATCACCATGCTTTGAGACACTAGGGAAATGAACAAAGCCAAGGTGAGCTGGCAATTTCATCTATTTATCTATCATTTATTTATTCTTTTTTTTTCTTCTTCCTCTTTCCTGTAGGGCTAATTTTTCTTTCCTCATAGAAATGCAAAAGTGAGATGCCTTCCTCAATATCAGGGCACAGTTTCATACCTGCAGTTTCACTGACTTTCACCACAGCTATTGGAAGTAGATGGTACAGTAAATAAGGCTTGAATGTCGTAATTTAGTGTGGGGCGGGCAACTCTCATCAACTTCCACCACTTGGCATGTGCAGTTCTGGCTGACCTTGTCTTGGTACTGGTGACTAATATCTGAACTCTGTGAAAGGCTAAAGAAAACTGGCATGGCTCCATTAGCTGAGTTCCACAACTCAGCAGTAGGCACTCACACTTAGCCAGAGGATGCTAGGCATGACTGGTGACAGGGAAACTATCCAACCAAACCAAGCCAACATGATATTCCCGATTTATAAACCTCCCCAAGACTAGCAGCATAATATCTTCATTTCTTATCTTTTTCTAATAGCATTGATTTTTTTTTTGTATTGGAACTCATTGGTGGATTTTATTCTGCATCAGAATATTTGTTGGAAAAAATAAATACATTTTGCATACAAGAAAAATAATACACTTGATACCAGTATTTAATACGACAGTTTTTTTTGTTTTTTTTCCTCAACGTTTTTCTGCCACTCAAGACTTGAACAGAGATGGATCATTCAAGATCAAGACAACAATAATTTACTTTATTTGACCATATACAAAGTCTGGCTGATCTTATAAATACACAAACACAATTTGTTTATATATTTTCATACAGACTTTTTACATAATGTTATAATATTGTATTTATTTTGTTTAGATGGTGCTGGACCGTCCCATTGGCAAGTAATGACTCTGAATGTACTGTAGCTGCTGTGAAGTGATATCCAGTTTTCCATTTGATTTTTCTGGCTTTAAGCTTTAGGACTCAAGGTTATTGATTACTATTAATACCTTTCTGTATTCAGGGAAACAATAATGCATCTCTGTTACATATAAGTAATAAAACAATGTCCCCTTTGGTTTTGCCTTGGCATGAAGCCATGTTAATTTAGTTTTAAATCATGCCTTTGCCAATGAAATCTTGAGAAGGCAATCCGTTATTAGAGTATTTGCACAATGAGCCCAGGGAATCACTCGACATCTAAGTTTTTGAACAGCATGAACAGCATCATGAACAGCATCAGTGCCAAGTCAGACAGATGTACATCTCTGCAGTTTCTCTCCCTTCCTTTATTGGCACCCAGTGCTGCACTGGCAGTGGGATTTAGCTGTGGTATGGCGCTCCAGACGAATGAGTCACACGCTAGCCCTGTTACACATCAAAATCCCATGCTCCACCACAACAGTGAGCCCAAACCGCAAGGTGAATATTTTGGACACCGATGAAAATAAACTGTTTTAGCTCTATTTTAATTACAAACAGGGGAGCTAGAAAAGCACTGATAGAAGGCACTCATTTGCCATTATCCAACTGTGTTCTCACATAAGGACCAAGAATTTTGCAATTTGCGTATACATTATATTGAAAATGCAATTAACCAAGCCACAATGACTGAATATTCCTTAATAATCGTTCTATTGGTGATCATTGGTTTTACTTTGTACGGAATGAGAGATGAGAAGCATCACATGCTAGCTAACTATTTGGTTTCGTGGATTTAGTTTGTGAATAATGAGTGGGTGTGTTTATGGGTTCATTATTGCACAGCATTATCCCTCTGTGGTCCCTGCTTATAATTCACTTAAACCATGTTGTTCTTTACTATTATGAAGAGTAACTACTGGTTTTATGTCACCATATATTTATGTGATTTAGGTAATGCAGAAGCTTCACTAATATCTTTTGGATTCAGCAATTAATATTTATTATATTTTAGTGGATGTATTTAAACAGTGCTTTCTCAGGCATGAAACACTAGTGTGAGCTCTGCAATACTCCACCAAAACTTTCAGCCTTGGTGGTATCACTATGCTAAACTCGTATTGTTCCCATGGAAACAGGTTATTGCTACCTGAAACAAAGATGGTCTCCAAAGGCAAATGTACTGACTTCAACAGGTTTTCTGCATCTTTGACTGTCAAGACCTCTGTTTGTCAGAGAGGAGTAGAAGACTAATGGAGTGATTTTGTCTAAAGTGAAAATACGGGCTGTCCTCCTTCAGATTACCTCAGCAGTCCCCAGCTACAGAGCTATATACAGCCTTGTTTTTCATTGTCACATCTTGCCTCCTAAGTTCATGCATATATGTATATAGTATATTACCCAATTAAAATACAAGTTGACACAGATTAAATCTCTAACTGAAATATCTGTTTTCTGACAAATTATAGGTGTATAATGCTCTGTATCTGTTTTGTGCTTAAAAAAACATATCTTTCCTCTCTGTAATTAATGTTGCTCAGAATACAGATTTATGTCAATATGTCAATAATTTATCAATTTCTAATTTTTTCTTTTTTTTTTTTTACATTCCAGAAATATCATCAAAACATAAAAAATGATTAACATTTGCTGAACACAGTACTAGAATCTAGTATAAATCTTGGCCACACTCACATTGTATCAGCAACATAACCTTCTGTCTTTTCAGCAGCTTGTCTGTGTAATACCTTTAAACTTTTCTAAGAAGATCTTTTAAGATCTTTTTTATGAACAACAAAAACAAGCACGGGTGAATGTACAAATTTTACAATATTTTTAACATAAGTTTAACAAATTATTTTGGAAAACCCCTGCTGAGTATGCAAGCTGTGTAAATGATATGGAGCAACAATTTAAAATGTGAATGCAGCTGAGCAAGGCAATGTTTAAGATAGTTTTAATCTCCCTTTCGTACAATGTTAACAACAGCAATTAAGAAATGCAAACCACTTGTTCCCCTAATAGACAATAAAAAAAATATGAAAGTCTCTACATTTTCCACTTCTTTTGTCTTTATTTCTTTTTGCTTATATGATCTTATATTATTGCCAAGTACATTTTCTGTGTGTATGTGTGCAGGGTTTGAGGTTGTGTGCATTTTAAAATGATCTGGAAAATTCTTTCTTTTTTAATAAAGAATGGTGAACCCATCTGGAAACTAAGTCTCTTGAATACTGAGAAGCACAAGAGTATATGGTATAAAGCCTGTTTGTTTTACATGTCAGAGTGTGAGTAAATTCTAAGCATTGGTATTCATTACTTGAGCTTTGGATAATGTTAACGAATCACCTTGTTACGGACACCTTATTAGACCTTGTTTGCCAGACAACAGAGATCTGGTGTTACTGCTCAAACTATGTTGCTAGGCACCCACAAGCAGCAAGTCGAGCAAATGACATAAGCTATGAAGGAATTGGTCCAGGTCTGCTAAGATATCACAGGCTGCTGCGAACCCTCATTTCATAGTAAGCAAAACTACAATGATTTGTTAACCAGTATTAACCACAGTGTCACACTCCCCAGTATAACAAAGTGAACAATCTACCTAATAATCCCTCTCTGTTTTTGGACCTCCACTGAGATGAGGCCGACTCTGTGATAATCCTGAGACATCTACAGATCTACCAGCTCCAGTTGGACTCTGTGATACTTGTATATTTGTAACCACACCATCTAGTGTCACCCAAATGAGGATGGGTTCCCCTTGAGTCTGGTTCCTCTCAAGGTTTCTTCCTTTACCAATCTAAGGGAGTTTTTCCTTGCCACTGCTGCCTGAGTCACCTCAGACTTGCTCATTGGGGACAAATACATATACATACATACATACATACATACATACATACATACATACATACATACATACATACATACATACATACATACATACATACATACCTACATACATACACACTGTGAACTATATATATCTTGAATTTTTATTATATTAATTCTTTATACTACTCCTTATGTTTATCTTTTGTTCTATGTTTATGTTCTGTAAAGCTGCTTTGTGTCAATGTCCATTAAAAAGCGCTATACAAATAAACTTGAATTGAATTGAATTGAATGTTATCCTGCTGTGCATCTGAACCCCTACATTGCATAGCCTACCACCTGTCCTATCCTGAGACAAAAGTCATAGAAGCTTACATCACCAAGGACCTGCACTTAGGATTTATCTGTTGTGCCAAATCAGGAGAATAAGCAGCTGAATCAATTTGCAGGGTTTTACTAAGGATCATGCACACATGATGCAAATGATCCATGTCAAAAGGCAAATATCAGCAGTCCAGAAACAGGGTCAGAGCGCAAACAATAAACTATGTATGTATGAAGGGGAGAACACTGATTAATACTTCGTGTGGTGGTGACGGTGGCGTCATTTAAAAAGTCCTCAAAAGCGGAAGTGAATGTGTGAAACGGATGTGGTTACAATTCTAGGGAGAACTCCCTCTGGTGCATTGGAGGGGAGGTTGTTGCATTATACACCCCTTAACATTTCTGTTATTAAGCAGATCATGCACTAACCATAGCAATCTTAGAGATCAAACTGGTTCTTCATCAATTTATTCCTAAAAAACATATAAACTGATCTAAATCTAAGAACAAATGAACTGAAGGTGGTGCCCCATGATGTCCAGACACTATGAATATCTGTTGAAGCATTATCTACTGGACAATGCCTCTTTCTTCTTCTAGGCCTTTGTAAATAATGCACTCAGTTTATACAGATGATGTTCTTTTGATTCCTAGAACAAGAACACATAAAACATGTCAAGTCCTATCTAACATACTAGACATCGAATTGAATAGCTTCACCAGTGCTCCATATATTTTTTTGGGGTATATTTTCAATGAGCAACATATTAGGATGAATGACCCCAGTCTGCAGCCTACAGAATCACTACAAATCTACAACTCAGTGACAGTGCTTCAGTGATTTCCTGCGTTCCTCAATATCTATAAAAGGTTTATCAACCCCTTCCTTATTGAAATAGAAAACTAAGATGTTAAAATGTCGTGCCAAGCCCACTGATGCTTCCACCTATGCCTTCACTTTGAGACACCTCAAACTTTTTAACGCTGAACTCAGTTAGTTTTCCTGGACGTCAGAATCTCCCTCACTTTCTTAGGTATTTAAACTCATCCAAATGTTTTAAGCTCCACTAAGCTCTACCTGGTTCTGCTTTATCATTATCTGTAGGCTTGGCACCAAGAATGGCAAATCAGATACTCTCTCCAGATAATTGAATTTCCAAAAGAACCATTTCTAATCCTTAAGCCCACTTTTCATGGATATGGATGAAATGACCTCTGCTAAAGCCAAGCTTGGGTAGAAAACATTTAAAATTCCTACATTATGCCATAAGACATTATGCATTTCCAGTGAATTCCAAAATACTGTACAATTTTTTTCGTGGTGGATTCTGTCATTTTTTTCGCGGTGGATTCATTCTGACATAATTTCAGGAGTGGATTATTGCATCTCGCTCCTGGCAGGTCTACCTCTCAGCACCCCTTGACCTCTGCAAATGGTCCAGAGTGCACTTTCACAACTTCTTTTCAATCTTCCTAAGGTTCTGCAAAATCAAACTGTTGCTACATCCACACTGCACCATGCTCTCTAGCACTACTTGACTGGTCTTCTCTGTCCTGGGATATAGCTGGTGTAATAAACGTATAGATATCTGAACAGCTGACTCGCTGGCTGTCTTCAACAGATGCACAAAGATCAAAGTTTTCCTGAAGTTTTTAAAATAGCACTGTAAATCTTTTAAAAATAAAACACAACAACAACAACAACAAAAAAACATTGTCGTCTATGTGCTTTCCTTGCTGTATTTCTTTCCAACAGAGTTTTTAGACTGATTGTATTCTTAGTCTGTGACCTACTGAACCAGTATTGATGTATTCATTGATAGAGACTTCAAAATCACTTCTGTATTTCACTCTGGATAATGGCATCTGTCAGATGCCATAAATGTAAATGATATAGGGGCGTGAACACATCGAGAACCTTCAATGTAGCATCCATTCCCAGAAGATTAACATGGACAGGTATTATAAACCATACCCACAGCTAGATATCTAGTCAGAAAACTTGACTTCAAATGAATGACAAAATACCATAGTTACTTTTTGTAATACTGTATGAAAAGTTTACACACCCCTGTTAGAATCTGTTACCAGTAGTTTTCAGGTTAAAAAAATAAAACAAGGTAAAGCAAGTCAGAACGTTTTTTTTACCCTTAATGCGAAATTACTGAATTTATATTTTTAAACATTTTAGAATTTATAATAGCCTGGAGACAGAGTAAACTAATTACATTCATCTCAAGATCATACATAATTAGCATACAGCTATTTTCAATAAAATGATTTTGATTAACATCAAAATGATGAACTTTTTTCTTTGGATTTGATTCACATCCTCTTGGTTTCTTGGAAGCCATTGACTTCAGAACTTCAGCTCTTGCTGGCAGTGTTCAATGGTTTATTGGTACATCTAATGTTTGTTAATTCTTTTATACCACTCTCCTGATCGATATCGATATCAGGAGAGTGGTATTAAAGAATAAAAAAACGTTAGATGCACCATTGAACTATGTATAGGCCATCACCACCAAATAGAGAAAATGTTGCCATCACCAATCAAGGTGAATGACATCACCAAGAACAGGACGTCCCTCTAAAATTTATAAAAGAGCAAAAACAAAAACTTACAAGAAGCTGCAGGAATATCTGACATGTACTGATTATTCTCTGCATGTGACAACAATCTCTATCACAAGTTTAGGCTATGCAGTAGAGTGCCTAGACAGAATCCCTTTCTCACAAGCTCATCAAAATTACCCCAAACCATGTGTCAAATTGTGTTATGGTCTGATAAGACCAATTCCAAAAGTAATAATATTTCCAAAAGGTATAGTTTGATGCAAAAAGGTCACCTCACCAAAAAGAACACCATGTCTATGTTGGTGGCAGCATCATGCTTTAGAACAGCCTTTCTTCAGCCTGAACTGGGGCTTTTATTATGGTGGAGTGAATCATGAATAGCTAAAAATACCAGTCAATTTTAGTGCAAAACCTTCAGGTGTCTGCCAGTATGTCGAAGATGAAAAAGAATTTCAATGTTCAGCAGGACAATTGCCTGAAGCATACATCCAAATCAACAAAGGAATGATTTAACCCTAAAAGAGTGATGTTTTTAAATGACCTAGCCAGAACCTAGACCCGAATACAACTAAAATCAGTGCGGTGAGCTAAAGTTTAAAGGTGTACCCACTTATGCAACTAAGTTACTGTTTTAGTTACTGTTATAGTTTTTTATTTGTTCATCTTTATTTTTACAAGTTGTAATCTCACGCCGATGGTAGAAAAAATTCTGACATTGTTTTTCTTGATACTTTTTACATCTCTGAAAGGCCATAATTTCAAAGGTGTGTAGACTTATTCCAGCCATTGTACGAGGACAGTGCAAAATCTCACCAACATTTCATATTTTCTTACTTATGTCTGTTCAGCATTATTGGAACCAGATTAATGTGATGCAAAATCACACAAGCAAGCCTTAATCAAATGATTCCCAATGAATTACATATGATAGGTACCATAGTGCCCAGATATGATGTGTTAGGTGTTTCTGTGAGCACATGGAAAAGGATTCCACATACTCACACGACTCTTGTTCTCTCATAAAGGCCACTGACACTTTTCTGTTTGTGTCCAGCTTGAAAAAGGTCATGCAGGGAACTGATGCTCTACTTGAAATGGTGAATGTGAATAACAATCTCACATAGACAGTATGACATTATACCAAATCAATGCGACATCATGTTAGTGACATTTAGGTGCATTGTCAAACCTCTTGGAAGTGCAAAAGGTGCAACCATACTACTTATTTCAAGTGGCTAACCTCTGCTAGTGGGATGCTATACTGTATCATTGTACAGTGAGCAATGCCTCCTCAGGGAACAATGCATAGGAAAAGAACTATTATAGTTCACATGCTTTGAAGATGGCTCTAAAGATCATGCCCTATTTGAGTGTGTGTGAATGTGTGTGAGAGGTTTTAAAGCTTTCTTTGGCAAGGACTTTATCTTGTACAAGCCTGCGTGCATTTTACAGAGCCAACATTTCTTCCTTCTCTGCATAACCCCACCATCAAGGCAGTGATATTATGAAGAGCTCTAGGAGCTACAGTAGGATCATTATCAATTAATGTGCCCTTTGGACAGGTGTTAACACAAGCACTGCAGGAGAAGCAGCATTAGTTACACCTTCTTTGTGATTTGTTTTTAAATTTACAATTCTTAATCATTTAATGTTGATTTCCTTGATGCATATTCTCTTTCAACTGCCTACAAACATCCTGAATCTCAAAATGTTCTCTGTAAAGCTTGTACAGTTACACCCACTTGCCTACTAAAATTAGCCAATGTTTTATGCATGGCATGTAAAAAATTTAAAATATTAAAATTTCCTATATTTAACGTCATAAATCTTGCAAAAATGTAAACAACTAAAAATAAAAATAAAAATAAATCATACAGTAGTCTGTGTATATGCTGTGATTTCTTTGTCTTACATGTAACCAAGGCATTTACTGAGTTTTTCATAATGAGATTTATTTTTTCTGTCTTATATTTAAGTGTGCTGGTGCCAATAAATATCTTACTCTTACCTTTAATAGTAAATCACATTCAGGGTAATAGTGAAATTTTTGTTTAAATTAGTTACAGTGTAGGGGGGTACGGTGGCTTAGTGGTTAGCACATTCGCCTCACACCTCCAGTGTTGGGGGTTCGATTCCCGCCTCCGCCTTGTGTGTGCGGAGTTTGCATGTTCTCCCCGTGCCTCGGGGGTTTCCTCCGGGTACTCCGGTTTCCTCCCTCGGTCCAAAGACAGGCACGGTAGGTTGATTGGTATCTCTGGAAAAAATTGTCCGTAGTGTGTGATTGCGTGAGTGAATGAGAGTGTGTGTGCCCTGCGATGGGTTGGCACTCCGTCCAGGGTGTATCCTGCCTTGATGCCCGATGACGCCTGAGATAGCACAGGCTCCCCGTGACCCGAGATAGTTCGGATAAGCGGTAGAAGATGAGTAAGTGAGAGAGTTACAGTGTAATCATGAGAAATTGCACATACTGTACAATGATTATTATACATTTCTGTAGGTATAATTAAAGAAATTGCAAACGTATACTATACCTGTCCTGGTGTAAATTGATACCTCACTTGGCTAGGCATGAGAGATAGAGAGACAGAGAGAGAGAGAGAAACACTGCAAATGGAAAACATGACCAAAGCTGTGATCATACTCAAATATTACTTCACTATGCGTGATGAGAAAGGGAAGACATAATCCCTTGGGCCCCATGATGCAGCTCTGAGCTGAGATTCTGCACGCAAGAACATATGCGTCAGCTGCTAGAGTCTGGGGACATAAATGCTCTGTTCAGATAAGTCACAAACTGATGCATGTCAAGGTGTCACTCTGTATTGATCTTATTTTGAAAGCAGAGGCTTGAAAATAAAGACAGCTATCTGTGGCACCGGGAGCCTGGCTAAAAACAGCTCTCTAGCTAAATAATTGATGGTACCAGCAATTGTCAGTAGTTACAGACTGAGTGCTGATGGATGTGTCACTTCCTACTCCAAAAGAAGCACGGTGAGATTCAGAAGGTTGCCTTTCAATAGGTTATCATAAAGCAAGAAAAAAAAAACATTTGCTGACAAGACTTGAAAATTTAAAATGACTCAAGATCATACTTGAGTTGAGATACTTCTCACCAGGTGATGAAAAACCCACTTTTAAACTTCTTTCAACTGATTATTATCTATAAGATCATACCAACCCTTGTAAAATGTCTCGGGCTTGTCATGTGATTCTTCATGACACTGACTGAGATTATAGCAGGCCTATGAGCTGCATATGCTGGCAGTTCTAAGAAAAACATTATTCATTTTTAATCCTTCTGACAAGCCCACGAGCTGAGGTTTGATGCAAGAATACAAATTTCACATATAATTTTTTCTATCTGGCAAATTCGCAGAACACAGTGTAGAGATACTACCACATTCGATCCTAAGCTTGGGTTACTGTCAGTGCAAACAGTAGCCTATTCTTATAAGGCTAATATTATAGGTATGATGACCAGTGATAACAATAATAGAAACAGAACCAACACCTCACTTCTTTAAGAAATGATATCAAAGTATCCAGGTGAATAAATTCTACAACATGGAACCATTAAAACTGATAGAACCTGTTGAATCATTTTCAACAGTATCTGGCACAAGTTAAATACTGCAAAGATAAATGAATGGATAAATAATCCATAAGTAGCAGTGTTTCAGTGGCAGTGCTGTGATTTAAACAATGCTACATCTCAGATTATTATTATTTCCACACATTTTTTATGCGTATTTTATATATTTATTTGTAGAAAGTTAAATTACCTGCCAATAAAATAAGGAAAAGTACAATATGCCTCAAAATAGGCTTAATAATGTAATGTTTGCTTTATTGTACTCTTATAATAGGAAATACATTTTTCAGGAAAAGCTGATTTTTTTCCCTTGATAAAATGTCATTTTTCTGCAGTGAACTCAGAAGCTTCAGCTTACTAGCATGAACCATTATGCTGAGCTACCATAGCTACCACAATTAGTCGGATGCTTTGTAAAACTCATCATCATTACCTTACCCGACAAACAAAAGGTTTCATCAGTCGTGAGCTGCTGTCACTCGGCTGACTGCTGTGGGACATCAGCTGCTATAAAGATCATGAATTATAGAAGAGGGCACACTCTGGCCTCAAAGTAGTGCTAACAATTAATTATTAAAGGACCATTTGCTGGAAATATATGAACGGTGCTGTAAGGCTGTTACAAAGGGACGTAGCTACGACTAGAGATGTACACTTGTTTTATAGAAGTTTGCAGATTGTAAACAAAACTGATTTGCCAGGTGAAGCCCCTCAAGGGGCAAAGAGCATCTATAACAATAATAATTGTGAAGGCTTTATGAGCGTTAAATGTATTCAGATGGCATAATGCCCACATTAGAGAAGATGTATCTATATCGGTGGAACTAATTGCATTTAAAGATGAGGAGCTGAGATTTTTTTTAATGTACATTGCATTAATACACACATTATTGTTTTATTACCAAACATCGCCTTAAAGCCTGGATAATCATCATTTATGGATCAACAAACTGAATGAAGATTTTGTCATTCAGATAAGTGTTATTGAGAAACAGCAAATCAATGTTTAGAGATGTAATAAAGCAATCAAGCTTGGCTCGCCGAGACAGGACTGACTACAGTAAATTGCAAATACCATTAATTTCTCTACAATATGACACAAGTGTAGATGTAGATGATGTCTGTTCATCGTTTAGCTCTGTGGAATATCTGTAGCTCATTTTGTGTTGCATTATTATGGGCTAATACATATTTTATGAGATGGGTTATTAAGAGCACTTCTCTGGCACTTTATATTGACACTGATCATTTCCTATGTGCATTCATGTGTGCCTATTAAAGCGATGCCTAGTCAGTAATTCATTGCTATTTTGTATTGAGGAAAAATGTTGGAGAATAACAATAATATACAAAAGTCACTGATATGAGACTGATATTGAAAATAAAAAAACATTTAGATCCAAAAGGAAAAAAAAGGTTTTTTTCTTTTTCACTGTTGCGTTTCTTGCGGTCATAAATGCACAAGCTGTACTGAATTGGGTGGAAAAGTTCAAAACAAAGGGTAACATTCAAGATTGATTTAAAATCAGATTTTGGTGCAAAATTGCTCATGTGCTGCTGACTTCCTGAGACCCCTTAGACTAGGGCAGTTTTAAGACTAGTTTTATAATATTAAACTTTGGTATTATGTTTCTTTGTGCTCTGTAAAGCTGCTTTGAGACAATGTCCATTATTAAAAGTGCTATACAAATAACTTTGAATTGAATTGAACTGAATTGAAATTAAATTAATTTAATTTCGCACGGCTGTGGATCACTCATTTTTTTCTATGATAATGACAGAAAAATCTAAACTTAAATGCTGTACATTTATTTTTTTTCCACTATAAATTGACATTATAAAATAATGTAAATAAAATATATTCCTGTGTTCAGTATGTCAAGGGAATGAGAGTAGCTGATTTGTTTGAATATCTCAGCACTCTTGATAGTGTATTATTTAAGCCTATTTATTTATTTTTTTCATTTGTGCCACTCTGCGTCGAATGGAGGCAGGTAAATGGAATATTAATGATATGACAATTATAAAATAATGATTAGTCATTAATCATTAATGAAACTGTATGACAACTATATCGCATCACTTGCTCTTGCAAAACCTTTCAATTCCCTTGTTTTTGACAGCGTATGACAGTCTAGTTGAAATTCCAGCAGAAACACATCCCTCATATTTACACAATCTATCGACTAACTTGAAGCTGCTGTGAATTACATCTTTGCCTGCAGGTGTGTAGATTCCAACACCTAGATTGAACCATAAACTCCATTTATCATTGTTGTTGAGACATATTTTGAAATAAATCATAGGAGAAGATCACAGTCCCAACCAGCATCACTATATCTAGTGTAATATAGAAGGAGGCGTGTCTTTTCACAGTAGGCTGTTCATAGCACCATCTGCACATACATACGTGCATCTTAAGTGCTGTGAGCTGCTGTGGTGAATTATTTAGTAGGGCAATAATGTGAGAGGTCTGTTTGGAGGCTGATGGCATTCATACTGAGGAGTAAACACACCTTTAGGTGAACAATTTCATATGAAGCCTCACATATGTATGACTCAACCAGCAGTGAACCACCATCTCCACCCCATCACCATGATGTTTACTGCATACTAAACAATCTGATATAAGGGCTTTAATGTTTATTGAATTATTTTTTTTCCAGGATTGACTTGAAACAATTGACCCTCCCTTAGATAGCTTCCTTTTAAAGATACATGACATATCACACTAGCAAGTGCTGAAGGAAAATGTGCCTTATGTTCTGCGTATGTAGCTCAGGGCTACCGTCTTTTTCAGGAGGTAATAAATGAGAACTCGACTAAGGTGTTGGGGTTAAACCTAAAATACCAGGAGACCCAGAAATCTCATTTACTGCCTTGATCTGTCAGTGTCATCAGTGAGCTACAAGATTAATGTCCTTAATGTGCTCTGCGTCTGCTGCCATGGGCCTTCTCATCTTGGGCATAAGTGGTGAGAACAATGGTTATAGTATATTACAAAATGCAAATCAATTTTTGATCTTTTCACACAGAGTGACACTAGGTAACACTAGGAAGTGAAAAGAAGAAGGAAAAAAATCACTATGTTCACCATTTAAAAGGTGAGTTATTCCATTTTTCATGTGTATTTTTAATAGAAATTATATATATATGATATAGTAGATTTGACTGGATATAATTTCATCTATTATTTTCTAATCTGATAAAATCCGATTATTCTATTGTTTATTATTATACTTTATCATCTGAAACAATTCTAATAAAACACGCACAATATTTAGACAGACAGAGAGAGAAAATCTCTTGATTTGTCAGATTAACACATTTTGCACACTCTCTCTCTTCTCACCATTGTCTGGCATGTGAATGATATTTGGCTATGATAAATTAGATTTTTTCCAATAATAATAATAATAATAATAATAATAATAATAATAATAATAATAATAATAATAATTTTTATTATTATTTTTATTAGTGTTTTTATTATTATTATTATGAAGCCAAATTTTAATAAAGTATATTGTGTTTAATGACTCTATACATACACAATATGTCAGGTGGACTGTAAACATTCAGATGTATTAATAAAAGCATAAATGAATAGAAGCACAATATAAATATTTGTATTCATCATGTTTTGGAAACTAACTATCAAATATTCCTCATAATCAATTATACAATCAGCTCATAATCAAATTCGGTGTTTTTTTTTTTTTTTTAATAAAAGCACCAGACTGCATCACTTTACCAACTAGGTTGATGGTCATGAAGATACTAAAAATATACATTACGTCAGTATTATACTTTGTATTGCATGTCCCCTTCTTCCATTTTAAAATATGGTTCCTTTCTTTGCCTGCTATTTATAGGGTGGTACAAAGCGGCACATTCCTGCTCTGAAGGAAATTGGGTGTCTGCGACAGGGGCATTTGCACTGCTTCTTGTTCCATCAGATGCACTTGCCTGCTGTATTGCTGTACCCTCCGCCTGTCAATTTGTCCAAATCACATATGTCCAACCACACACATGCACATATGGTTGATGTCCCATGAGAATGCAATATATATGCATGTAGTGTCCTCAACTCTGTGTCATGGTGGCCTCTGACAGCACTGTGTGTGAGTGTCCGTGTGTGTGTGCATGTGTATGTGTGTGTGTGTGTGTGTGTGTGTGTGTGTGTGTGTGTGTGTGGGCTTTGTGGTAAACTTAGTCAATCCTGCTTGATGTGACACTTCTGCCTCCCACATTTCTTTTCTCACGCATGTATTATTCATTTTTTCCTGCCATGTGGAAGAAGGAGTGTGAATTGTATGTCAGGGGGTCTTAATTCATCCTGTTCAGAGTGAAAATTAACTTCTTATCAGTGCCTTTCCATTAAGTGATCACTGAAATTATAGCATAATACTGTAAATAAGAATTTTTAAAACAAATAGAAAAGATAAGATAAAAATAAAAATATCAGAGACTGTATTAAGATAATGCGTAAATGTGACGTATTGATGCTTCAACAAGGCTTTCAGAATAATAATACAACAATGTTTTAAACGATGTGAAGTCACATAGCGACAAGTAATTACACACATGGTTTACAACAGAAGACATTAAAGTCTTCTAGATAAAAGGATGAACTGGTAGCTTGGTGTCATGAAAGTGGATGAACAGATGGATACATACGCAGGTAGGCACACAAAAGGACTAGGAAGTACTCAAAGGAAAGGCAAATGGTCAGGCTAACAGGCATAAACTAGTCAAGTCTTGAGGGGTACACAGTAAGCAGGCTATAATAAAAAATACAACAGAGCAAAACATGCAGAGAACAAAAGTTTAAAATTGTTACTGTATAGGCCTAATGCTGGAGCAAGACAAAATGGGAGCCTGGGTTTTTTATGAGTAAGTGACGTGACATACGGCTAAATATGGTGACCCATTTAACCCATCCAAAGTGCACACACACAGCAGTGAACACACACACCGTGAACACACACCCGGAGAAGTGGGCAGCCATTTTTATGCTACGGCGCCCGGGGAGCAGTTGGGGGGGTCGGTGCCTTGCTCAAGGGTACCTCAGTCGTGGCCGGCCCGAGACTCGAACCCACAACCCTAGGGTTAGGAGTCAGACTCTCTAACCATTAGGCCACGACTGCCCATTATGGGAAGACAAGTGATCATGACGGGTTATCATGGAAACTTCAAGGCATTTTTTTGCACATGGTTGGATCCATTTGGGCCATTAAAGGAAAATAAATAAATCGAAATTTGTTTTGATAATCTAATCACCTTGAACTGTTGATGAAACCTTTCTATCCTGATGGGTGTGGTCTCTTCCAGAGTGACTCCACCAACTCATCCACAAGGTACAAGAAGTCATGGAAACGTTTGATGAGTATAAGAATTAGGCTTAGATATCGTCCCAGTGGAACACCTAGGTCATTTTTTGTTAGTCCTATTGGACTTGTATATGTAGAAAAAAATGAAAATATTTTGCAATATTGTATCTGAATCTCGGTTGCTCAATATTTGTTGTTTAAAGAACTGTTGTAAAAAAAAAAAAATCTGGTTACCTCTAAATGTGGAAAAGGACATTTTTATCCCAATAAAATTTTTAATTAAGAACATTGAAATTATGTCAGTGTCAGTGAAATTATGTCAGTGTTTTTAATGTACGTTGTTTTTTATAGCTTTAAGCCTACTGCTATTTTCAGAAGTCCCTATAGTCCAGTATTCATTGTATGTTTTATAATAATATCAGTTATAATATTAATATTAATTATTAGTTATTAATATTAACTGATATATTAATATCAGTTTATAAAAATACAAATAACATTTAGAAAGCATATTTATAATCTAGATCTTAGCTGGAATCATCTTAGCTGGAATCTCCACTACAAGATTATTGTTGTAGTTTTTAAAGCACTACATAATTTGGCGCCACCATATCTTTCAGATTTGTTGTCGGTATACACTCCGTCTAGGTCGTTGAGAGCTGAGAACCAAAATCTCCTTGTGACTGTGAGAACAAATTCTAAACACAAAGGGGACAGAGCATTCTCACGTGTTGGTCCTTTACTATGGAATGACCTTCCGCACTCCGTCAAATCGGCAAAGTCGCTGCGTGTGTTTAAGGCCTTGTTAAAAAACCCATTTATTAGAGGTAGCATGGGGGGCAGTCTGAGGGGGCTTGGCCTTTGGGTTTTAGCTAGTGATAGGATAGCGTTCTGTTGTTTTAATGTCTGCTTGTTTTTTTTATTTTTCTTATATTGTATTGCGATTGTATGCAACTCTTAAATTAAGTGTTTTATATGACTTTTTGTGAAGCACCTTGGGCAACGTCAGTTGTATAATGTGTGCTATATAAATAATAAAAAGAAAGAAAGAAGAAAGATTTTATTTGGTCCTGCATTGACAGGGCAAATCAAGCAAATGCCTCTCATTCCTCTCACTAAAAGAAAAACACTAATGGTCAAATAATGGCCGATTCATTTAAAGGATGAATGTCCCATACGATCGTAGGTTAATTAGACATTTTACTACTTATGTGATGCAAAACAACACAATGAGGAAGAAAACCATTCTGGCTCCAAAATAGTGACTATTACCTTTTAAGTCAATTGTCCAATGTTAATAAAAAACACAATGCTAAAATTGTTCGAAACCACAAAGGTAAACCTATTTAAATTAACAACATGAAGTGAATCAAAAGAAGTGTGTGTCACAAAACTAGCATGGCAGATCAGCTGGATTTTGAGTAACAGGAATAATATGTACACTTGTGACCAAAATGTCACTTGGATAAAGGCAGTCCACGTTTGCGTGACCCAGTGTTTATTCGGTGTGATTGAGCTAGTAAGGAAGAGCCCTCATTGCTCCTCTTGTGTATTTCATGTTTAGGGCAGTTTTTTGAGCCAATCAAGAGTTCACGGCTTAAATTTCATAATCCTACTTTTTGCATGTACAGACACGTCCACTGCCCACAAGAACACCCATCTCAAAGAAATTAATCCATTGATCCTTTTCCTCCATGTCAGTCATGGCACAATTTAGAATAAGATTTCTGGGATTAGTGCGATACTTGTTTCTCTCAATCAATAATTAAAAAGTCATATTTTAAGTAAAAAATGTATTTTTTCAAATAAGCCAAAAGAAGTGACTTTGATCAAGGATATATGAGGTTGTTTTTATATATAATATAAATAAAAAAAATAAATGATATATGTTTAAGATGATGTGTTTGAATAGTATTCAAATTACCAATAGTTCACTTCTTCTTTGGGAAGAGAATATACCTCTAAATGTTAGATCTATGGCATCATCCTAATGAAACATAACTCATATATAAAATGTCAATTTTATTCACACTGCCTATATTTTGACAAACCCCAATCAGTCGACCAAGAATAATCTTAGACAAAGTGGTCTTCGGGTCAAGTCATTGTTTTTCTATAAATAATTTATAAATAACATGACAAATAAAATGCTATTCAAGTCCTAAGTCCAGACTTGTTTGCAAGAGGTTATCATTAAAAACCAGGTAAAGTCAGCATAATGCAGGATTCCATGGATTTATACAGTTTTGAAAGGTGCTGAATTATGACTATAAAAACTAAGTTCAAAGTTACCTGACATTTTCACTAAGCGTACATGTATATCAGTTCAATCTGAATATGCCTTGAAGTGTGGAACTTCAAATGCTGAAACTTTTCTTTACTTCTGATATTCTGCATGTTGTTGCTAGCAACATTATCTTTGAATCTGAATCTTTGAAGGTCAGATCAGCAGTCTACCTGAATGACCGGTGACCTTGGAAATGAAAATCAACGCAAATTTGCTGAATGTTAATTGTAAAATAATTGGTTTATAATTTTAATCTTTAAGCCTTTGACCTGTCTATTCAATCAATGAAACTCCAATTGAAGGCATAATTCCTTGATGTCAAATTCAAAGTTAGCATATTTGTGACTCATGTCCAAATCCAGACATGTGAGTTTAGTCCACAAGACTAATAATCCTTGCCATTTTCCCTGTGATATGTTTCAGATCCACCACGATCATGACCTATTGAATAAATGAATGATAAATAAGTATATAGTCAAAGTATGTGTAATGTGTAACTGTGTAAATCTTTATTAAATCTGTAAAGAAGCATATTTAAATCCCTGGAGTTGATAAGAATAACAGCAACGATCAATCCATGGCTTGATGCAAATTTCTTTGACCTTGTCTTTTATAATGAGAAAAATTGGATTTGAGTTAGGACTAAGCTTGTAGTGTTGATTAAACACAAAGGCCTGTAAAACTAACAGACTTCTTAATTAATTAAGGAATAATCTAAACAGACAAATAGGAGATAAGACAGCATGTCATTGATTCCCAACGGAAGATGTGTTACAGCAGCATAGAAACAATACAAATACCTCAAGACAGCAAAAGTAAAAAGAAATAAGTGTGAAATGTTTAAGATAAAGATATAATGAATATAAAGCAATAGCGCTGTACAGCTGTGTTTGTCTGTAGACTCCTGTAAGCATCATCCTGGCTCATTCATTATATTTGACAGCAACAGGATAATATTGTTAGCATAACCTTTTCACACAATCCACACTGAAGCTATCAGTAATACGCAACACAAACAATTACACAGCTTTTTTCTTATATTTCTCCACATTCAGTTCATGTTGTTCTTCAATTCGAGTCAGCAGAGAAAGGAAAAATACAGTATATGCGAAAATAATATTGTTATAATGACAATAACAGAGCACTTTTTATTCTACAGTGGACTTGCAAAACATGAAAAACTGATATTAAAGTATTTGCATTTCTAGCATTTGCTCTGTATCACCATAATATCAGAAAACTTGAAAGACTGTTTTAATAAAGTCAGGAAGTCAGGGCAGCTAGTAAATAAATATAATACACAAATTATAATGCAACAAAAAAGTAATCAACTTTACCATTTAAGATGTTTAAATTAAAGAGTTCAAAAACTACCAAACTGATTTTTGAACACTAGGGCATTTCTTGCTGTTTACACTTTTTTGTTTGTGGAAATTCATTGCAGTATTATGTGGATACATATGTACTTCATTGTTAAGCTTGAGCTATAATGAACAAAAAAGTAATTAGTAATTAGTGTTTATTGCAGGTTTTATTAAATTTACAGCTAAATGATTCCAATACATAAAGCAATATCCAAGTCAGGATAAATCAGGGCAAAAGACCTGGCTCATAAACCAAAGAAGAGAACAAGAATTGTTGTGTAATTGAGTCCAGGATTGTGTAATTAGTAGAATGGTGATCATGATGGAGTTTGTGATGGTGTTTGAATTTTGTGGTCTTCGGTGGCCATGTTTGTAAGCCATAGCTACAGTACACAGATTGCAACCTCACACTTGTTCACTTCTCTTGTCATGTCATCGACAAGTCAGAGGAGCTGGCAATTGAAGGAAACAGGGAAGGCTGATGGCTACAACACACTGGAACAAGGGTGGAAATGACTGAAAGCTAGCATCATGATGGGTACATACATAATAGAAAAGCGGGATACAAAATACAATCATGCAGCACGATCAGACAATGTTCCAAAAAAACCCAATAGTTCAGTATGTTGTAATGACATTTTGAAAAAATGCACATGACAAATGTATATTGACCTGTGACGCCTGCAAATAGATGTCATGTCTAAATTTTACTGCAGTTTCCTTTAAAGGGGGGAACTGATGTCACCTGCACCTTTTAGTTTCTGTATGGATCAGGAAAGGGCGAACTAAAAGCAATTATTATGCAGTGTCACTCCCACTGTAGAATGTTTATTAAAATTAAAAACTCTGATTAAAATTTGATTCGCTATTTGAGAGACGTCTACTCTGATAGTTAATACTCTGTTGGAGATGCTGGTACAGCATGCTCTCCAAAGGACTGCTCGCATATTCAACACGCTTCCCCCACTCAAATATTAATTTCAGAAATTTTCACATATAAATCTTTCATTATCTCTATATTTCCTGTGTTTGCAGGCATTACAGGCTTGGGTGGTCACCCATATTGAAATTAGATTTCAGCATTGATTAATAATAATAATAAATAAATAAAAAAATAAAATAAAATAAAATAAAATAAAATAAAATAAAATAATAATAATAATAATAATAATAATATTAATAATAAATATGTTTCATTTTTATAGCACATTTTTAACAACCAAAGTCACTTAGAAATGCAAAAAAAAAAAAAAAACCCAGAAAAAAAACAGAAAAAAAAAAACAAAATAATGACAAACAAATAAAGGAAAAATCAAACAGACAGAGAGACTCCTTCAAACGTTGCTCTGGTTTAATTTCAGCAGCGTAGATGTTTATAGTCCCACATAAGCTCATGCCAAAGAGATCAGAAGATTCACTCAGTCCAGAGCATGTGGGTGGACAAGCATCACTCACAGGGAAATCCGCTGTTTAAAGCTTGAGTCTGGAGCTCCATCACAACTGACACAATAAGGGCAAGTTTCATTAATGACCAGTTGCATTAAAACAATACATGAGAAAAAATACAACAAACATTCAACTGTGAAAAATGGGGGGAAAAGGAAGAAATAATAAAAGAACATAAAACTTGGAGCAGCAGGCAAAATGTATTGTAAGAAAAACATTATTATTATTATTAGTAGTAGTAGTAATAGTAGTATATAGTAATAATGTATTGTATAAAAATTAATTGTAATGAACCTTCTAACTGTTTTCTTTATTCTGGACTATTTCAGTTTTATCTTCCATTAAGTTTAGCAGAGACTGTTCATTGAGAGGCTCTCTTGATAAGAGTGATTAGATAGTGAGGGTGAGAAATATAAGTTAGTTATCACATTGTCAGGAGGCAGAGATGGATTGTAGACCATGTCACTCATGTTTGTAGGCCATGGTGTTCTTTGGGAAATTGCATCTGGTGCTGACAGAATTGATGTGACAAGCATCAGCACTGTCTTAATAGAGTAAGTATACAAAATGAAAGGTAGCAGCATGATAGGTACAAACAAGATATGAATGTAGAATAAAAATTTTAAAAAAGCAAAATGATCAGTAAACATAAAAAAAAGCTATAGTGCAGTATCGAAGTAATAAACTCACTGGCTTATTATAGAATAAATTTAAATGAATGCAAGTGCAATGGGTAGCGGCAGATGTTTTGTTTATGTTTTTGT
Organism: Tachysurus vachellii; assembly: GCF_030014155.1. Lineage (NCBI taxonomy): Eukaryota > Metazoa > Chordata > Actinopteri > Siluriformes > Bagridae > Tachysurus > Tachysurus vachellii. The sequence goes on along the minus strand of NC_083466.1, from coordinate 9,054,267 downwards.
TTCGCGTCCACCTCCTCAAGAGAGTCAATTGGGCAAAGGACACAGCTACCAAGCAGACAAGGTCAATAAATAAATAAATAAATAAATAAATAAATAAATAAATAGATAAATAAATAGATAGATAGATAGATAAATAAATAAATAAATAAATAAATAAATAATACATGGCTGAAGCCGTAGAATTGTAAAATGTACACTGCAGATTCCAAATGATCTCTTTCTCCTAGTCAACGTTGGCCTTTTCTGTATGTGGCCTCATACAGATTTTTTTTGCTAGTTTATTTTTAAGAATTATACTCAGGTATTTATAATTGGGTAACATTCCTTGAGTGATGATAGAAGTGGAAAGGTTATGAAAGATAATGATCCATAACAGTCCCACTGAGCATATACTGTATGCTACACACCAACCTCTTGGACATTCCTAATGCTTCAGGATTCTGGAAATGATGAAGCGGTCCTCTGTAGTTTAGTCACATGGCAGTGAGATCTGATTTGTGTTGAAGTGTTGAAGTTTGATTCTTTGAGGTCAAAGAATATGGCCCTAATAGTTTTCTCCAAATGAGAAAGGGTTCTGTGCAGCAGGTAGATATGCATCATCGATCACAGTGTGTTGCTGGTATGTAAACTGCAACAGGTTCATTGGTGGGCTAGTTAGAGGACTGGGTTTGTGTGAATTTTTCATTGTCATCATCAAGTGTGACGCTAATGCTAATAGTCTGTAGTTATTGCGGTCTTTTGAGTGTGCAGTGTTTAGAGCACCTTCCACAATTTCACTCCTGTCTCACGTTAAAAAATGTCTTGCACATATCTTTTCTGCACATGCCTTAAGCACCATGTAGCTGATGTCATCTGGTCCGGTGGCCTTTCTCACACTGATTCTCTTCAGTTCTCTATTCAACTGACAGGCTGTGATGGACATCATGAAGGAAAGTGATTCAATTTCAGGAGGATAGTGAGTGGGAGGGGCAGAGAGAAGAGCCAACACATACTGAAAACAAGATCAGCTTGTTGCCCCTAACCACACCCCCTCATCCTGCTTGTCAATGGATGTGTCTATGATATTAATAATTTCCTTCCATACGTCAGCCACATTCTTATTTTGCTGTCTGTCCTCTGCCTGTATTCACCCCAGGCTCTCTGATTTTCCTCTTCTGTATTCATTGGTGTTCCTTTTCTTTCAAAGGTTCTCATTTTGCAATTCAAGAGAGTCGCCAGTTCAGAGGTGACTTAGGGTTTGTTGTTGGCTCATACAGAATTTAACAATGCTGTGTAAGACTGTTACAAGCCTTCCTATGTATCTTACAGAGTTTTGTCAGTTGTCTCAACCTTGCACTACCTTCAGCTGAGGACCTCCATACTATCTTTGTGGTTACCAGTTGATGCTGTGAAACAGAGAACTGTACAGTGACAGGGGTAGAGGTAGTAATTTAACATTTGAAAAATACAAGCCTAGTCATTGTAGCAGTCTGCATACTAACTAATCCACTTTCAGGGAAACAGAGTTAAAATTATAATAATAAGGAAGGCTGGCTGCGATTTGCTGGGTCAGTATTTGGCCCATGCCTGTTGATAGCTCCTCTTCTGTGTGTTAGAATATGGTATAGGTCCTTTATTAGAACCACAGAGAAACATTTAGCAAATGATGGTGCTGAAACCATGCATTCTTGTTCTTATTTTTATTCCTATTACTGTTGTTGTTGTTGTATGTTATGTATGTTACCTGTACATGAGCCTTATCAAGATATTGAGTTTGAGTGAATGTCTAAGTATAGGTAACTTGAAAATAAATATGGGGTGCAACAAAATAAGAGGAGCTTCACATATTGATATGATGGCTTATGGTCAACTTGACTAATCTTATAAAATAAAAGTTGACCATTTAAATATAACAAACCATTAGACTACGGATATCAGATGACTCACAACATGATTCTGCAATAACTTTTCAGGTGATAGGGTTTTAAGCTGAAATCGATCTGATACCAACTAACTATAGACTGATGATTGTACTGGTATAGTATTGGTGATGTTAAGTTGGTTAAATTGGTTAGACCTGCTCTCAACCACCAGGCCAAATTCAGCACTTCCGGTAGATCTGTTTTAGCACCATCTATTGGGCCCTTAGAAATTGCTGCTATATTGTTTTTTATTTTTTCTCATCCTTCTCACTCCTACTGTGTGTGTTGTCTATTCTGGGCAGATACAGCTCAGTAATAAAATGTGTGGGCAGGAGCAGGTCTTAAAGAGAAGGAGATAGGATTAGGTGTGCCTGAACATTGCTATGTACATTCAGGCACAGAGGGATCTTTAGCATCAATACACATGCTTAACATTTAAAAAGGACACACACGCTCTTCTTCCATTATATGTTATTATACCTTTGTGGGTATTTCAATTTACTAGTGTTTTACTGTAGATAATTGGTTAATTGATGCTTTCTACACCAAATCCTAACCTTAATCTCAATAAACAACAACAAATATTCGGCTTTTTTGAACATATAAAAACATTCCCGCAGAATACTCTTCTTTATTAGTCGTACTTGACCACATATAACACACATTTGTACAGACACTCAGAATGTTCCAGGGGCAACTGAATTTTTATTTATAACTTTCTAGATATGTCCAGTATCCAGTGCATGAGTGTCAGCCAGAGGGATAGAGTGCACAAGTAGAGAGCAGAAATAAGAGATGTATGAATGTAATTTGAGGCCAGAGGTTCACTGTGGCCTGAGAGCTGACGTTGTTTATTGGTCTGGCTCTCAGCCCTTGACGCGTTAAGCACAGAGTGTGATGAGGCTATGGTGATTAGCGGAACTGGCTACAGTGTGTGGGACATCAGTGGAACACCAGTGGGCTCGGCTGTTATCGACAAACCATGCCGTTCCTGCTTATAAGGAACAGGGACTTAGTACATCCACCCACACACTTTCATACACGCTGACACAGACAGAAGACTCAACTCTACTGTGGTCTTAATGACCAGACTTATTATAGGTGTCTTTATTTTGCCTGCGTCATCATTTGCAAATGCAAACAAATGTTAGCATATATAGGAGGTGTTGTCTGCTCAAACATCTGGATTTTTCAACATGTTTTAGCCAAATGTAGAAAAATTTCTTCAGCAATTTACATTTCTGCACCATACACAGTTTTGTTACTGGAATACCTTTGGGGGGGGAAACACAATTTTATGATTACTCATGTTCAAGGTTTATAAGAAAATATTCAGAGAGAGTAATAGTTCTTTTTTCTCCTTCTTCACGAAAACACGTAATTATATTCTTTTCGTGTATTTTATTGTTTTGTTTTTTCCACTATCATTGTTGTTGTTCAGATTTTAGTGGGCTGACGTGTGTTACCTTATTTGATTTCTCCAAGGGGAGTGCCTGTCTCACATGTGTCTGACAGTTTGTACAGCTAAATGGTGCGTAAAGCTGTAAAAAAGAATGTCCGCTTTCTCTGGGTTTGCCACCATCTCACAACGAACTCACAACGGAATCCAATGCCCGCAGGATTCCTCCATTCCCTCAGATTTCTCATGTCAACTTTAAGGACAAAAAAGGAAGAAATCATTAAACTGGCTAGTCATCCAACAGGTCAAATGGGGCCATGGTGAGTTTCATTTATCGGTGTCAAATAAGCACACATCTTGTTTGAATTTGTCAGGTCTGCACAAACCTTGAATACCCCCTGCTACAAGCTTGCAATTCAGCTGAAATATTTCTTGTCAATTATTTTCCTCTCCGACTGTGTGTGGTATTATTATTTTTTTTTTATTAAACCTATTAAACATTTTCATGCCAGATGTGGTTCTCTGAGAATATATACTGTAATATATAATATATACTTCACATATATACTGTAGTGCTGCCACATTTGCCCACTTTAAGCCCATATGGATTCCTACATTTTTAATGAATTTTATAAATGTATATAATGCATATATTTTAACCATCGTGTCCTCATTTTTCTTGTAATATTTAACATCTTCTTTGTGATTGGATACAGCTGTCCCTTCCTGTTCTTATTCCTATTTAATATTCTTGATTTCCTGCTAGTTTTGAAGTCTTGCTTTTCTCCGTAGCAGTGATTCTCAAAATGTGGTCCAGGACCCCCAGGGGTCCATGAAGCAAAGCCAGAGCTTTGTGATATTTTTGTTATGTATTTATATTTAAACATCTATAGTTATTAATCTGTTGGGTTTAATAGAAATTTCACAAATACAAAAATTCAGAAAACAATATACTGTAGCAACAGCAGTTTTGCATAATGTGAACTGCCATTGAAAAGATCAGGAAGAAACAAATGCTCTAGCATTCCAATAAAAATACAACAACAACAACAAACCATTATGAAGAGAGTCTCATATCCAACCAAATAACCCAGTAGCACTGGTAACTTGAAGTCAACCGCTTCTAGTACCATTAGATTAAGAGTTCCAGTACCATACATTGGTATCAAGTTCAAAATATGTCCTCAGCTTTTAAAGATTTTTTTTCTTAGATTTCTGCTTAGATAAAGTCCTACTATGACAGTTCATCCTACTGGGACTTCTATAGACATGCCAGACAATGGCAAGGCTATTTGTCTGCACTTAGGGGGTTGACATTTTGTGCATTGCCAGACACCGTTATCCGGACCGCAGTAATGGCAGCTGAGTGGTTGTGGGATTTGGACTCACAATCTTCTGAGCAGTAGATCAACATCTTGCTCAATAAGCTAATTAAACGATATAGTTTCCGTACACCTTAATTTAACAACTTTGTTACTAATCCTTATGTAGTCAATCCCTTCATTTAGCAGTATGCTATGTTAAATATTTACATTTACATTTACATTTACAGCATGTGACAGACGCCCTTATCCAGAGCGACGTACATAAGTGCTTAAATCTCTAACATTGAATACATTAATGCTGGCTCACTAAGTTACATACTTAAGATACCATGAGTTTAAAACATTTGTTCAAAGTTACAATGAAAGTGTCAAAGGTGTTTTTTTTTTTTTTAAATATGTTAAGTATGCTATGTTAAATATGGTGCCACTAAGGAAGGCTACCTACATTAATGCTCACAAACTGCATTACAAATTTTGCAATAAGTTAGCCCATGGACATACAAGATCCAAGTGACTTTACTCACCATAGCTGTTGCTAAAGCTTTTTCACTGGAGCATGAGCCACACAATTTTTTTTCTAGGAGCATTTTTTCTAGTGTCCTAGGACCATTTTCTTGAAAATTCAGAGATCAGAACAGTATCACTGATATTATTTTAACTATGTTCAACTATAAATATAAATTGTAATGCCAGCTGAAGCGAAAATACCCTGTCCAACCTCTTCAAACTTTGACTTGCAATCGGATAATAATTGATGATAATGATAAAACAACATTGTTCCTGAGGATATTGGCAAGGTAATTACTAGGGTTTTTTTTTTTATTGTTGTGTTAACGACTAAAATGTGAGTTTGTATTTAGTTTAATAAGGACATCCCATTTTTCAAATCTAATTTACTTCTCACACATTTGATCCCACAATTTTATCTTGTTAACTGCTAAAAGAATGATTGCGTATCTCTTGTAATTTGGCATTCTTCCACAAATTATGTGATTTAGTCATCAAGAGTGGAAGCTTTTTGAAGTGATTTGGCCATTTAAGGGGTTAATAAGCTGTTAATGTTGTTAGTCACTGTGTAAAAAATACCATTGTAAATCAGAGTTGAGATGATACAAAAAATATGGAGTTTGAAAATGGCATCAACCAGACTGTTATGATACTAAAAAAATATATTTAGGCAATTTTAGCAAATCTCTTTAAATTAAATAAAAATTTGAACTAATGAAATGATCTGCAGCACATACATTACATTACAACAATGTGTATTCAATGTGTATTACACAATGTGATTAAATAAATAAATAAATAAATAAATACCACTTAAAGTTGCTACAACTGAATGCAATTGAGTGATGCTTTTGCAAAAAATCTTCTTCCTGGGGCAACTTACCCTTTTAAACATAATTTTTTGGGGGTCTACAGGACCCCCTTTACAGGACCCCCTTACCCCCTACAAACCCCCTTATTTTTTTATCACTACTGCCCCAGTAGTGATAAAAAAAATAAGGCATCACATCAGTGCTCAGCATATAGTTAGCTAATTTCCCGTCTACTGATAACAACTGGATAACCATAGAGCCCAGACACAGCAAAGACCTCAGTGCTTACAACACTTTTTGACCCACCAAGTCATGTCTAACGCACATACAATTACAGACCATGCTGTACAGATTCCTAGTGTTTTATCTCTACTACACAATGACATTAGACTTCTACACACATCAAACCTGCAGCACTGGTGATTATTGGTGACTTCAAGAAGGCTAACTTGTAGAAACATCATGTTATTTCTTTCAACAAATAACCTGCAGTGCATGGGGAGTAAGGATGATGGATCAATGTTAACTTCATTCATTCATTCATCTTCTACCGCTTATCCGAACTACCTCGGGTCACGGGGAGCCTGTGCCTATCTCAGGCGTCATCGGGCATGAAGGCAGGATACACCCGGGACGGAGTGCCAACCCATCACAGGGCACACACACTCTCATTCACTCACGCAATCACACACTACGGACAATTTTCCAGAGATGCCAATCAACCTACCATGCATGTCTTTGGACGGGGGAGGAAACCGGAGTACCCGGAGGAAACCCCCGAGGCACGGGGAGAACATGCAAACTCCACACACACAAGGTGGAGGCGGGAATCGAACCCCGACCCTGGAGGTGTGAGGCGAACGTGCTAACCACTAAGCCACCGTGCCCCCCCTCAATGTTAACTTATTATGTTAGAATTTCATACACATTTTGAAATGCTATAACTCAATAAATACACAAAGCTATATTCCAAGTTAGACCACGCACAATGTATAAAACAATTCTCACAAGCCATGCAACAAGTGTACTGACGATGCAGACTGTGAGATGTTTCAGTTCAGCCTTGATGATTTTACAGTAGAGATTATAGAGACTATTCTTACATGCTCTGTCTTTTTCCAGTCAGAAGCCATGTGTAGATAGATCTGTTCTGAAAGCTCCAAATGTGCACACAACTGCCTACAATGCAGGGCTACAGACCAGCAACACGGATGAATACAAAGCAGCTTCCTATAACTGGGGGGAAAAAACTAAGAAGTAAGCAAAAAGTAAATGTAGGAACAAGATTAAGACCCAGTTTCAATAGTTAGTCTCCAAGTGTTTGTGGCAAAACAAGCAAACTGCTGCAGACTTCAAACCTAAGCCCTCCATGCCTGGGTCAAAAACCCCTTTCTGTACTCCCTCTACACCAGTGAATATCTGCAAGACTAAGGGGATGAGTATTGATTAAGGGGAGAAAGCAGATCACACCCCCTGATAAACGAGAGGAGCAACAGTCAAGAGGGTAAGCAGCTTCAAATGGGCTTCACCTCAAGAAGACCCCTCCTTGTCAACATTCACAAACAGCTTTGTGACATGAGTGTGTCAGTGTGTCTAACATCTATGGGGCTGAGGAGGGTCTTCTCACGGGGAGCATCATCACCTTGTTTGGAGGTTACATGTACCAGGACTGAAAGGTGCTGTCCATGAGTGATGAGCAGTGAAAAAATCCAACAGGGCTTCTCGCCCCTTCATCACAGACCTCTACACCCAACTATGGAGGACCAGGTCAAGAGGATTTTCAAATATTTTCACCATCTTTGACAAAGTCTCTACTCACTGTTCTCATCAGGAAAACAGTACCAGATCCTGAGGACCAGCAAAGAAAGACTCAGAGGTTTTGACTGAACCTCTCTGACTGAACGTAAATACTTGAGAGGGTCTGAACATTACTGTGGCCTATACTGGTGTGACATATACTGGTGCAAAACAAAATAACATATCTGGAAACAAAAAAAAAACATTAGAAAACAAAACAACAATACAGAAAACAAAATAAACAATCAGAAAAGAAAATAAACAATCAGAAAACAAAATAAACAATCAAAAAACAAAATAACAAAATATGAAAACAAAATAACAAATCAGAAAACACAAGACAGACAAACCGGAAAAAGTAGGTATAGTTTGCTAATGGATGTCTTACTGTTGATTGGATGATACATCTGTCACTCAAACTATACAGGCAGTAGGAAATTGTGTATAACTTTATTTCCTGTGCATGTGTGGATTTCTGTGTTAACATTAAATCTAAGAAAATAATAATTTCCATTGTCAAGCAAGAAAAGGAAGAACATTCATATGCCGTGATTTTTAATATACTGATAGCATATCATGGCATAAAGATTAGTTTACGATCTCTAAAAACACACCTGAAGTATACAGGTATGTTTCGAACACAGCTCTAGCTCAGATTAAACGATGTAAGGAATGCTAAAAGAGCAGAGCTGCTTGGACAAGGAGAGTTGTTCATTTATTGGACAATGTGGTTAGCACTTCAGCAGAATGCTGAGTCTTTGTGTTTTGGTGTGTTTTGACATGTCTTCTGGTTTCTCCGTTTTATGTTATACCTGCATTTGTGACTAAATCATCTCCGTGGAGGCACCCGTTTCCTGACAGAAGGACTCAGAGACTATTCAGAGGCACAGACCCAACAGGATAGTCTAGCACCTAACAATTTTTGGAGAGTCTATTCTGGACTATTCTTTCTGGCCCTTTGGGAATTCTTTTTCTGGACTTTGGGTTTTCTTTTGCTTCCATGGACATCGCTCTGCATGTGTTCCTGTGGGGAATGCCAATGTTCTGCTTCCTGTTTTCCTGCACCACCTTAATTCTTGTATGTGGAGAATGTGACAGGCCTGAATCTGTCCTTTTTTCTTTTCTTTTTTTTTTAATATAGATATACATTATATATTTTCCTGCACCTGTGGGGGAGATCCTTAGTTCAAGCATTTGGCAGAGGATTTTTCTCTCCCTCCCTCCTTTTCTGGACATGGATCTGGACATGATCCATTTTTCTCTCCCTCCCTCCATTTCTGGACATGGATCGCAGCTTGGCTGTGGATGTCACTCCGTGCTTCTGTTGGGCTGTGGACATCGCTCTGCCCTTCTGTTGGGCTGTGGACATCGCGCTGCCCTTCTGTTGGGCTGTGGACATCGCTCTGCCCTTCTGTTGGGCTGTGGACATCGCGCTGCCCTTCTGTTGGGCTGTGGACATCGCTCTGCCCTTCTGTTGTGCTGTGGACATCGCTCTGTCCTTCTGCTGGGCTGTGGACTTCACTCTGCCCTTCTGCTCGGCTGTGGATGTCGCTCGCCCCCTCTGCTCAGCTGTGGACGTTGCTCTGCCCTTCTGCTCTGCCCTTCTGCTCGACTGTGGATGTCGCTCGGCCCAACTGCTCGGCTGTGGATGTCCCTCAGCCCTTCTGCTCAGCTGTGGACATCGCTCGGCCCTTCTGCTCAGCTTTGGAAGTCGCTTGTCCCATCTGCTTGGCTGTGGATGTCGCTCGACCCTTCTGCTCGGCTGTGGACATCGCTCGACCCTTCTGATCAGATGTGGACGTCGCTTGTCCCTTCTGTTTGGCTGTGGACATCGCTCGACCCTTCTGATCAGCTATGGACGTCACTCGTCCGTTCTGCTCGGCTGTGGACATCGCTCGACCCTTCTGATCAGCTGTGGACGTCGCTCGTCCCTTCTGCTCGGCTGTGGACATCGCTTGACCCTTCTGATCAGTTGTGGACGTTGCTCGTCCCTTCTGCTCGGCTGTGGACATCGCTCGACCCTTCTGATCAGCTGTGGACATCGCTCGGCCTCCTCTGGCTACACTTGGACTATTCCCTGTCTGAACACCAGGGGGATGTATCTGGGAGGCTTTGTTTATCTTGTGACATGTGTCTTTGTTTTTGCTTTGTGCTCAAGTGTGTTTGCCCCACCCGATCCTTAATCTGCCTCTAAAAACCTGTTACTTGTGTCTCACTGATTGTTCCACCTATTTATACCAGTTGTACCTATTTATACCATGAATGTGCACATCATGAATGTGCACATGATTTATTCATTTTCAAGAATTTTCCCTGTTATTACAGTCATATGGCAGATGTGTAGAGGGGTGTGAGCCATTGTGGTCCTTCTGTAGTATCCTGCTGACATTTAGAAAAAGCTTGATGTTCTTGCAACATTAATCTCTCCTATTTCCTTTTTCATAGACTACTTAATTATTGTTGATGGTTAGTATGACAGTGGTGTCACCACCAAACAGGGTACAATGTGGTTTCTAAGTGTTGTGCTCAGTCAAACAGTAGGTAAGTAATTAAGTAATGTCTACAGCAGAGGACTCAGTAGACCAGTTTGGCAGATTTTGGTGTTTAGTGTGACAGAGAGGGGTGATCTATAGTGGATCCTGACTGTCTGAGGCTCTGAGGTCTGAAAAGCTCAGACCAGTTGAGTGGAGTTGGTGGACCAATGTTTTAGGTATGAGGGTGCTGAATACTGAGCTGATGTCAATGAACAGGATTTTAACTTAAATGAATTTGCTCCAATGGCACAAGATATGGCAAAAGATATGGCATATGATCACATTCCTCCAATGTCTGGTGAGTAATAAATTGTGCCCTTCTAAGCAACTTCAAATAGAAAAACTCAGCATCAAATAAAAAGTGGTGCAAAAATACAAAAGAAAATCTTTGGTGGTGCGGTGGTGATCCTGGCATTAGGTCACTGACTGAGATTCACATGCATTTAAACTCCCTGAACACCTTACTGGGACCAGCTTTATCTACTAATTATTGCAATTATCTAATCGGCCTGTCATATGGCAGCAATGTGATGCAAAAAATCATGCAGTTATTAGAATGGGGGAAAAATGTGATCTCCCTTTTCATAAGAAAAAACATTGAATGGTTGTTCTGCTCTTCTACTGTTTTGAGCTGTGAAAAATGCTACAATGACTCAGATAACCACTTTGTACAACTGTGGCGAGCAGAAAAGCATCTCAGAACGCAATAAAGGTCAATAAATAAAAGAAGTCAGCAATTAAAAAAGTTATTAAAAAGAGCTACCATCTTTATCATTTTGAAGGTTTTTGTGTACTTTGATGAACTTCTAGTACATTAGGAGCTTTATGCTACTAATGGAGACACCATTGTTGAGGTAATCTTAATAATCCCAATGAAAGACTAAGTGTACTGTAAGTGTGGTATGGACAGACTCTTTGTGACACTCGTTGCACCAAGGAGAACACAGATGTAAGGCATGGAGTTGGGGATCGAGTAAACTGGGTCCTCTTTATTTGAGTTTTTCACAAGGTGAGTAGGAGAAGTAAACAGTATAAACAAGTGCTCAGGCAGAGGTTACGGTGCAGTAGTGTTTGTAGCTTTTGCTGATTGTGGAGGTTGTGATGGTGAAGCAGCAAGCCAGTGAGGCAGATGCCAGATGTGTGGCTTGGGCTAAGCAGATCAGGGAGCATCATCCTCTTCACTTGGCTAACTCTCTCTCTCTCTCTCTCTATATATATATATATATAGAGGTATACCCAGGAGGATGAGGAGTTGGTGGGCACTCCTGTTTGGCACTATTATGTTTTGGTGCACTTTTGGCTGCTCCACCTTGCAGCCACACTCAGATGCACAGGCATTGGGGCTGAAGTGTCTTTGTTGTTGTTAGCACCACTGGTTCAGAGAGGAAAGGAGCAGTTTTGTGCAACTTCAATAAAGTGGTGCATGAGCCACTGTCACAGCTCCCACCTAGCAGCTGTCATGCCCAGTGGGTGTAGATGAGGGACAGGCTACCTGCATTCTCCACCAATGAGACACTCAAGAGGAACACAGATGGAAGTAAACTTGGTGCTTTTTATTTGTGGTTTTTGAATAGGATAAGTTAACAGTCAGCATAGTGCAGTGCAGTGGTGCTGGCAGCTTTAGCTGGTGGTGGTGGTGGGTGTGCGGGTGGGGCAGCAAGACAGTGAGGCAGCGAGGCAGATTCCAGGACCATGGCAAAGAAAGGGAACATATGAAAAGAAAGGGAAAATGCAGCACATTAGTTACTACCTGGAATACCACCCCTTACCTCCCTCTACTGCTGTTCCTGGTTCCCTCCAGGAATCTGAGGAGGTGAGGAGTTGGTGGGTGCTCCTGATTGGCCCATAAAATTTTGGCACACTTTTAGCCGGTTCGACTTGCAGCCACACTCCAAAGCGCTGGCCTTGTTGTGCGGTCATTTCAGCACTTCTGGTTCAGGACGTCACAACTTGGAATGGAAATTTTAATGATGCAGTCAGATGAGGATGCTTTTCACAGCTCCTCTAACCTCTTATGCCAAGAACACAATTTAAGATTACCTTAGGGTAAGCATCTTATTGCAGATGACAGTGTAGAGACAACACTCAAATGAGACATGGTTCCTGACATAAGCAAAATCATTGTAGTGACAAAAAATAGGGCAAAGTATGGTCGTGGTAATGGTCAAACTGAAGAAGAAAGTAGGCTGCAAAGGATTTGCCACACAGTCTCTCTACTGGTCTCTCAAGCACTGTGGCATCCATTTCCAAATACACCCCAGAAATATTGATTCACCATATTTCCATATGGTGGTGCTTATTGACTTCTTTGTGTAAGGCTTCTGTTTATATTTTTCCACCCCAGAAATAGGCTCCACTCCAGCTGAAGAAAAGCTACTCAGCTCTGAGTAAGAACGTATCCGTCTGAAATTCTGTTATTAAAGTCAGTTTCTCCACCTCTTCTGATTGAACAGTCTGTTTGCTGTATTTTAGGATATAAAAAGTGGAGAGAAATGAGAAACAGTTCTATGTTTAGTTTTAGATGAAGGTGCTACCTCTCATCATCTTCCCTCCAAGGACATGCTGATTTGCACATAACTCTCAGTTGTTTCCCCTATTCCCATTTTTTAGCTCATTGCAAGGAAGGATACTTTCAGTGTCTGAACAAGCTGGCATCTGGGATCATTTATTGCATGTTTCTGCTTTGGTATTTTGAATATTCTATGAATTGTAGCTTTTGTTCCTCTTTAAATCAACGAAGTTGCCTTTAGCTGTTGGGAAAATTTGTGATCTTTTTTGTAACATTGACTTTATGTTCATATTTGAATGAATTTAATTATAAAACGTGTTTATCTTCACTATGATTTATAGAAAAGGGAAAGATTATGGCAGTGATGTTTAATATCACTTATCACTTATGTATGTAGTTATTTAGAGAAAGATTGTGAAACTTATTTGATATAACTTTGTCATGTTTTAGAAACCAAAATATTATAGGCAGCATATATAGTGAGCACCTGCGATGCAACACCATCTTTGACTAATATCATTTACTAAAGAATAGTGAAGAAGCGTTTTTTTTAAGCATTTTTTTTTAAGATTAGAGTCAATATTATAGTCTATTATTAATTAGACTACAATCTACAACCGATAGTTGTTGTACCGATTGCACCTTGCCCAATGTTGACAATTATTTTCATATTGGACTTATAATGTTAAAACCAGCAAGAAACAAAATTTCCACATTACCTGTGCCTCTTTTCATTCATCATAAATGTGTGTGGCATTTCACTGTCTCAAACTCTCTTAAGATTTCATTTTGCTTGAAGGAGAAGTGTGAACAAGATAAACAAGTTCACCATCAGGAAAAAAAATGAGCTCACAGTGTGGCTTGACGAGCCATTGCTAGGCAACATTGCTTTGCAGCCATCTGTTGTGTGTGCAGCCATTGTTGCTCCCGGGAGCGTGCTTGGGGAATTCCTCTAAAGTAAGATTCAGTCAGTAAATGGAGAGATTTACAAGTCAGACATGAAAAATCTCTAACACTTCTAGAGGAAAACATCTTTCTTTCTCTCTCTCTCTCTCTCTGCTGGGAGTATCACAGTTTCCAGGATGAAGAATTTCATACGTGTTTTGGGTTTTGGTTACAGATCTCATGTGTGTTGCGCGTTTTGTTTTTTTTTTGTTGGTGTATGTGCTTTTCTCATCTCAGGAGGCTGAAACCATAATGGGTTTAAAGAGCATATAACAGATGACCTGTGGTATTTTAATACACTATTTAAGAACTGGACCAAAAAAAAAGGATAAAATTTAAACATTGTAGACAAATGTCCTTTTTTTTATGATGTTCAGACTATTATGAACTGGGGAAAGGTATACTTGATTGAATATGCCATGGGATTTTGTTTGTTTAATTCACAATTTGCTGCAGTTCACCCTGATTAGAAGTTCCCTGCTGTTTTCCTGTTTAATTGTGTTTTCTGTTTTTCACCTTTCTTGTGCTACCCATCACACTGCTCTGCTACTTCTGGTCCTTTCTGGCAACCATCTTGAGCACATACAATTGAATCAAATCTCGTCACCATTTTCTCCATTGGTGGTAAGACTCTGATGGTTAAAGTGACATAACCCGTACACTGACTGAGGGAAGAAAGTCAACTAGATCTTCTGTCCTTCCAACTGTGTGCAGTCTGCTATTCCTCCCACTGAGAGTGCTGTAGCTTCACCTGTCCTGGGACCACATGATATGCCGACAATTCTCCCCAAGTACCGATTCTTGACAGAGGTCTTTAGCAAAGCACAGACCAGCAAACCACTCAAATGATTGTAGCATAGACCTGCTCCCTGCTCCCTCCATTCTGTCCTTTATAATCTGTCAGAGAGCGAGGCCATAGAGCAATACATCAATGGCTCCCATTGGCATAATCCGTACCTCTTCTTACCCCCTGAAAGTGCCACTTGACCACTTCTTGTACGTACATGGTCCTCCCTTCCAGCCTCAGCAAGGCACTATAGATCTTCTAAGCTCTTTTACATAATGTCTTTTTTTTGTCAGTGACGTGGGGATAAAAACGACCCAAATGCAGGATATCATTTAAAAAAACAGGATTTATAAAAAAAAAAAAAAAACACAGAACAGGAACACGGACTCAAGACAAGACGACAACCAAAGACAACAGAGGATTCTGCGCTGCTCAAGGCAAGGCGGCTCAACTAAATACTAATCACAACAATCAGACACATGAGGATCAGGTGTACAGAGGCAGGGAGAAAGAGACAAGGGCGGGGCAGACACGTGACACGTGACACAAACAAATGCACATGGCCAAAGTCCGGGTTGAATCCTGACATTTTTGGGTACATTCTGACTCCCTTGGTCTTTGAATTCTCTTTCACTCAGTTTGTTTTGACCACTAATACCAAAAACATTCACCTCAGCCCCAGTGTTTATCCTGTCAGACCTCTCTGTGTAATTCATTGTGATGAACAAGAACAAAAACTTCATATTTGTGCTTTTCTTTCTACCTGTCTTCCTCCAAATGCAAATATAATGTTGAGAATTGTGAGTTGATAGCAGTTAGTCTGTCACTGGAGGAATGGGGACAGACAAACACCTATTCATTGTGGACCAAACATTGATTCATGGTGTGGACCAATTGTGTTGTACCAGTCATACACTAGATCTGGTGAATTGACGCTTACATTAGCCAACCATGGACACAGACTACAGGGGCTATTTTTTCTTTGACTCCTTGTGCACCCATTGGAAAGCCTCTCACCATCTACCTGCAGGTTTGCTTGGACTGCCTCCCTCTCTTGATAACACCACTATCCTCACCATTTTTCAACATTTATGCAAGGCAGTGCATTTCATAGCTGTCCCTATCCTTCTCACAGCCCATGGACCAATAATCAAACATGTCTTCTGCCTGGAGGAAATCAACCTGGACCTTTTCTCTGACCAGGGACCACAGATTATTTCTCAGCTATGGAAATCTTTCTGGAATGTACTTGTGTGTCTGTACGTTTGTCTTCTGGTTCTCGCCTAAAACTAATGGGCTGGCAGACCATGCCAAACCAAGATCTAGAAGCCAATAACAAATAATCCCTCCACTGGTATGGCTCTCTTTTAATGCTTTTTAGATTATCTGCCTGCCCCATTTCCTGTCATGGAGAACAACACTGTGGTTTTACCAGCTGCAAGATTTGGAGAGAGGCCCGCTTAGCCCTGCTCCCCTCAGTTGACCACTACCGCACCTTGCTACCCACCATCAAACTCCTGCATCCAATTAACAACCAGGTCAGAAGGTTTAGATTCCCTCTAATGATATCCCATTTGAGACCTATACTAAACATCTCTCTCCTTGCTACCCGAGAGTATCATTAACCCATCCACTGTAAAGCTTAGATTACCTAGGTCCATGAGAAACCAACCTTCCTCACAGCTTAAACCAGGCCATGTCAGCTCTCAGCCATTGCTTCACCATACTTGGGGCTTGTGGTTAGAGTACCACTAACCCACTATCAATCCCTGGCCTTGACAGTAAACTAAGTCAAACATGCATGCCTTTCACTCCACCACCAAACCTACAGGCCCTCAAACAGCCAAGCACCCATTATATTGTATGCATATTATATAAAGTAGATAATATTTGGGGCATTGAACTTATAAGTGTCCTTGTGTAAAGGCAGTATTTAAGTATCAAGTTCTATGGAGGATAACTAATAACAATTAGTTATGATTTCTAAAACAATTTTTCACTTTTCATTTTCAGTTTCAGTTTCTTATGCCTATTGGCATATGAGAAAGATATCTTTCCTTTGAGACTAAGATGGAAATGAAATTTGTAAGGTGAATGAGGTTATGAGAGATTGATTTGATTTCCCACAAGTTTAGTTCCGCTGACAAAAACAAAAGTCATTTCTATAAATATATTCATTCTTTCCCAAATGCTATGACATTTTCAACATTGCCCATTGTAGTCCATTTTTGTAAATAATGTTTAGAATACACTGATGAGAAGTCAGAAGCCTCTTACCAGTAAGAGCCTTTGTCAATAGACTGAGAGCTTTCTCATTTAGACAGGACTAATATCTTTGTTTATGTCCTTTTGCTTTCACTGCGCTGCTGGAAGTTCTTTTGATTCCATGGCTTGCTGCATCATTGTGCAATTTGCTATAGACTCAGGAGGAGAAAGAAAAGGAAAGCATGCCTTTGGAATTTTGCAATGGCTGTGATTAGTATTCTGGAAAAGGGTCCCATCTGCTGAAGTGAGGTGACTAGCTAAAGGGGGGGAATTCCCCCAGGGGTGCTGGGATTAACCACTAACACCAGTGACACGGGGAGCCTGTTAATAAGGGAGCACACTTCTCACAAGACCACTGAAGTGACAGTCTGAACATGCACACACACATACACACACGCCCGCCCCACCCAACCCCCAAGCTCTGTCTCACATCTATATTGGATTTATACATGGGCCTCATCTGCTGCAGAACTCACAACAAAGAATAGCATCCAAATATTAACGGGGAAACCCCCACCATGCCCCCTGATAGTGCCCTATGAGGCTATAATATATTAGGTGGGGCCACATAGCAGATTGTGTTAGGTTTAAATTGGGGGGTCTCAGGTGCGAACATGGCTCTCTTATTTAATTAATGTTGGGGAGGAATTACCAAGTCATTGATACTCAAATGTTCTGGTCGTTAAACATTAAAAATATTGTTCTGTTTGTGCTATATTTACAGATTACTGTACTGTTTCAAACTGCTTGTCCAATTTATAACACATCCTATGTTATGTGTCATTTCTAAACATTGTTTTAAAAACCCTTTGACTATGTACTGAAAAACAACATACAGTAGGCAGTACACCATTTTTTGTATGATGCTGACATCAAACTCACTGTTCCTCATTAGTGTATGCCTCATCTGCAACGCATAGGTAATCTGCCACATGTGAGTCTAAATTAGTATAGATTGTTTTCCCTAAAGACTGCATAATTAACATGAATATAGAATGTCCTCAATTATATTGACAGCTCACATAAGGTCTGGTAAGAGATTCTTTATTTGGGATGTTTATGGTGGTCTTAAGTTTAAAAAATAATTTAAAAAACGTTAATAACAGATAAGATGCCACAGGTTTTAGCTAAGACATAACCTGAGTCACTTCCAAATCATTTTAGTCAGCTTGCTGGTAAATGATAAATATGACCAGAATGCTGAATTTCAGCCCAGCTCTTGAACTGAAATGGAATTAACCCTGGTGCTGCTTCCTGATGTCTCATCTGCAGCCTGCCGCATGGCATGCTTAAAAATAGAACTTTGCTGACAAAGGTTGTTGCTCATGAACAAGCAATCAATACATTTGCTACTGCATTCAACAGGGGCATTTGTCTTAGCAGGGCAAGATGTTTAACCCTGTTGGCATAGCTTTAACTAGTTGCAGTCTAGTTCTTCAGTTCACTATTAACAGCCTACTAATTTGTGATTGGAAAAAAATATATATCACAGACATAATGTTTGTGAATGAAGGGGCTTTTACTTTCCCTAAGCATTTTTGGCCAAAGAAAATGGCACTTTTTGCATTTTCCACCTTTTATTCTATAAGGAAAGGGTATGACCGTTGACATTTAAAAGTTCAACTGAAAGCTCATAAATCAGATCTTGTATTGAACGAGTATGTGCACTGGCTGACTGAATTATCTTTTAAAATTAGAAATGTCTGTAATGTGGGTGTGAAAGTATTAAATATTATTTCTAATAGACTTCAAGCTGGTTAGATGTTTGAGATACAGTACATTTGTTAAATCAATTAATTATTGTGTTAATAAACAGGAAACTGTGGCATTATACTCATGTATAACAAAAAAGACTTGGGAAAATGTATTTCCTAGTACAGTTTGACCAAAACTCACATATTTGCTCACATCAACTACAAGGACATTTACTTACCCTCCTTTGAGAACACTGACGTCCAGACCTTGTTAGTTTTGAAAGGTTTTGTTGTCTTTGGTTTTACCTCCCATGTTGTCGATAGACAATCTCCAATTGTTAAATTCAATAAAGAAACATTGACGTCCTGGATAACTTGAATATTCTCTACTATGCAAAAAAAAATCATGCATTTCAAGACCCAAACATCAGTGATGACACTACGGGAAGAACATTAAGGATGGTTCCTGATCGTGCAATCACAGATATTACAGGCCATCATAGCTATGATATAAATATGTCATTACTTTTAAAACATACGATATAAATGTCGATTCAAGAGGGCAGTTAGTATTTTGTAAACTACTACAACTAGACAAATCAGTCTGCTGTGTGTGTGTGTGTGTGTGTGTGTGTGTGTGTGTGTGTGTGTGTGTGTGTGTGTGAGTTCAATCTGAAAAAGATTTGGATTTTTTTGGAGATGTTTTTCATTGGTCTGTGGATGATTTGCATGTCTCCTCCATGATTAAACTCAAACAGTCAGAAAGCTTTGACAGTAAAAATGACTCCTGAGTTCACAGCAGGTTTCTTCCCAATAATTGCATCACCTGGCTTCCCCTGTTCTGGCACCAATGCATGGAGAAGGTTTTTAAATGAATGTTCTGCCTAAGGCTGTCAACCCAACACACATACCAGCATGCTAAATAGCATGTCCAAAATAGACATATTATTTTAACATAGTGTTTAGCTTACAACTGTGGGCTTTATAATACAACCTTAAAATCTTAATTTTTCAAAACAGACACTACAATGAGCTTGTACTGGTATTACACTCCAATAGGTGTCAACAATAACAATTTAGATTAGATTTAGATTATAAAGTAGAATTTAGAGTATGTTTTCATCCTGGTGGTTCTTAATCGTTAGAGCTCTTATAACTGGTGTCCATGCAGTCAGGCACCTCAAAGTGCTGTAAGAAATATAAGCTGTATCAGCTTTAAAAAAACATGAAATGGAAAAATGACAGCATTTTCCTTTCAAAGATGAACCCCAGCTCAAGAAAGTCTTCAAATAGATGTGCAAAATGTGATCAAACAAGGCCATGCAAATGTTGATTATTGAATCCCTGATATTTCATGCGAAAGAGCTCCTTTGCCAATGGGTATAAGAGCTAATCACTGACAGTCAGTAACCATCATTTAGGGATTAAGTGGAAATTAGCACGGAGCTATTTTGCCATAAAGCTCCGACGCTTAACACATCTTACTGTACAGTAATCCTGCTCTTATGTATGGTAGATGCTATTGTAGTGAAATCTATTACAGTATGTAAAGCTGGAGATAAGTATTAAATAATTTAGGGCTCAAATGACAAAACAATTTACAGAACATGTAGAGACATGTCTCACCATCAAGTCTCTTGTTTAGTTTTTGCAATTGACGTCTTTAATTCACCTCAAAAAACTTTTTATATATTTTTTGTTGCACTTTTTCTTTTATTCTATAAATCTTGAAGCTCTTTTACTCTTATCTACCCATGAATGTTCGCTATACTGACTAGGTCTGGTTTAACTGATTTTAAAGCATGAAATGTAAAATTATCACCCAATTCTGTGAACATTACCACAAAATGTAAAATCCTTTTTTGTCATTTATGGTCAACAGACCTCATTTCCATCAACTAAAGGCATATTTATTATATAAAAACATTATTTGACACAGTTTGACCCAAAGTACAACAACAGGGTTAACATGTAGAAAGGAAAAACTATTAAGGAAACTGCCAAATCATCATCTGGTGTAACCTGCTCATATACAATTAATTACCGCTGTAGTTATCGGTGGGTGTTTTAAAATGGATAAGCCAACAGAGTTTAGTTAACCTGGAACCCTGCCTGTATCCCACTAAAAAGTTACAATATGCTGAAACAAGCAAAAATCTCATATGAAATGTATCTGTTGCCTCTCTAGAAGGCATGAACTCAATCATGGTGATCATGGTAACTAGCTAGATGTATGTATTTCATTCTGTTTTCTTTGCAAATACCAGGTTAATCTTCAATAATTTCAATAGGATATATTGGTTATTTATACAATATATATTTCCATTATACAATAATTACTTCAACTGGTGTAGAGTTATTTTGAATGATGTTTTGAGAAAAACAATATACTTGATTTTAACAGTTTAAATAAGTAATAAAAGTTTGTTTTTATATATAAAAAAATTGTCTTTTTTACTATTCAATGCATGAGTACATTTATAAGGAGCTCCATTTTGACTTGAGTACATTTTTGATGGATACTTCTACTTTAGTAAATCAGTATAATTTTATTTATACTTTTTTGATCTTTTCTAGTTTTTTAGTTCTTACTACTTGTCCACGGTTCCTAGTGTTTTCTCACCCTTCTATACTCAGTTGGAAACCTGGCAGTGCAGTTACAGAGTAGAAAACACCTTTGAACACTCTTATCTTTATATTACTGACCACATAATCTTCACTGTAGGTGTCATGCATAGGGAGAATATCATCCTTCTAGTATTTCACACCCCTGGTTACAACAACATAATCTTGTATTAGACTGCTAAATGGTGAGATCATAAGCCAGGGTCACAGAGCATGCATCGAAAACGTGTTGATTTCATGTTCATGTCATGTGCTTTTGTTCACATCACCATGTTGTTTATGTGTTTCTGTTCATGTGTTCTATATTAATCTTGCATGTAACATGTCTATTTATATCCTGCTGTTTATTGTTTTAGTGCAAAATCTAGAAAACTAGTGTTTTCATTACAGATAAATCCAAGCCTTTTGTGCCTAGATTTTACCTTATGTGTTTTATGGCATTGATTCTTGCCCATGTTGCTTGGTTTTGATTATAGATATTTCTTCTCTGATGTTGCCTGCCTGTTCTTTGACCTTTGTTATGAACCATGACCATTATTATTCGATTAACCCTAATAAGTTTCCACACACAGGGGGGCACGGTGGCTTAATGGTTAGCACATTCGCCTCACACCTCCAGGGTCGGGGTTCGATTCCACACACACTTGTGTGTGTGGAGTTTGCATGTTCTCCCCGTGCCTCGGGGGTTTCCTCCGGGTACTCCGGTTTCCTCCCCCGGTCCAAAGACATGCATGGTAGGTTGATTGGCATCTCTGGAAAATTGTCCCTAGTGTGTGATTGAATGAGTGTGTGTGTGTGCCCTGCGATGGGTTGGCACTCTGTCCAGGGTGTATCCTGCCTTGATGCCCGATGACGCCTGAGGCACAGGCTCCCCGTGACCCGAGGTAGTTCGGATAAGCGGTAGAAGATGAAAGTTTCCACACTTGAGTCCTGCCTCTGTCTCAGGAATGATACAGCAAGGTCAGTATGTGTTGCAAAACTAGGTAAATGTTTTGGTTGTTTGCATTCCATATTCCCCACATTTTTTAATCTTCTTCAGTGGATTCATGTAGCATTTATACTGTCTGATTGGCTGGCAAAGAGCTAAAATATTCGACCGATCATCAAGCGATGGTGAGTGCCAAAATTAGGAGTTTTGTCAATAGGTACAGTCTAATTTGTTGTTAAACAGAACAATCATGCTAAAGTCTATCAAAGAAAATTGTGTTGGAGGTGCCAATCCTACCTCCTCATTGAGATGAAAGATTTCCTAAGACTGCAGAATTCTTCAGAAAGAGGAAATGCATATAATCATCCCAGCAGTTATAACATTAACCGAAAGAGCTGATATTCCCACTATGTACAGTAAGATGAGGATTCCTTTGGACATTCCAGTCATCACATTATTCAACTTGGATGTCATACTTCCATGACATTTTCTAGGATCTTCCTGAGTGGTAGGACTCGGGCCATCAGATTATAGAGATTGGATAGGATATGCTGGACAGTCTGCTGTGTGCCACATCAAAAGCTTCAGATAGTTCAAACAATATAAGGATTGAACATTTGTCAGCCCTTCTTGCAGAACAAAGAGTGTTCACAGCTGCCAACAGGAAAGTTGGGGGAAAGTGACAGCTCACTTTCTACTGGTAACTTTATCCATAAATGCATAAAAGCAATGATTGACATTAGACTATGTATTCTGCTGTCACTAATACAGGATACACATCTAAGTTGGAATGGTTTTCATATCCATTTCAGAAATACAGCTGTATATGGTGTCCAAGCCAAAGAAACAAACATCTGAGTAGGTGTAAGCTCTATAAAAGCGTGTGATATTTTTGTATGATAAACTGTTAATGAAGACAGGATGAGCTTTTCATCTCTTTGAATTATTTATAGTTTGCGGTATGAACGTAGGTAATTGGTTGAACTTGACTTTTCCCCTATAATGACTACTGTGATGGCAATGTTTGACAAGCAGAAAGAGTCTTTTTTTAGACCAGTGACTATAAATGTTTGCTTCTTTCTCAAGCCTTCTTCCACCAATTTCAGCTGCTTGTGACAGTTTGAGTTTATTTGCAGCCATATGGCAACATATATGGCAGTTTTCAGTTGACTTTTGTTTCTTAATCATGAGTGAGTCTGGAAATGTGTTTCCGTGCACATCCTGGCTCAAGTCAGGGAGTCTTGTTCATTATCACAATTTTTCATTCAAGAAATCAGTATGATGTCAGGTATTGGATGATGTGGGTGATAATGGGAGAAGGTGAGGAAGAGGCATGCTTGTTTTATTTTTATTCACAAAGAAAGATAAGCACATGCCCTTCAAGCTTGGTAGATAGATAGATAGATAGATAGATAGATAGATAGATAGATAGATAGATAGATAGATAGATAGATAGATAGATAGATAGGCTCACCTGCCACTTTATTAGGAATACTAAAACTAAATCTATTTCTGTTTATGATCACTTTCCCTTAGAATAGTCCAGAATTCTAACATAGCGTAGATTCTACAAAGCATGGGAAGAATTGCTTTGAGACTCTAGTGCATGCTGACATGAAGAGGTTTAGCAAGTGCACATTACTCTTTAAATCTCCCATTCCATCACATCCCTAATGAATTTAGATCTGGTGACTGGGGAGGCCATTAAAGTTCACTGAACCTACTGTCATTCTAATGGAACCAGTTTGATATGACATGCATTTTGACATATCAGTAGTGGTTATATAATAATGTGATAAAGAGTTATAAAGGGATGCTATGTGGATATTAACAATATTCAGATAGATGATTGATAATTTACTGGTGAAGTGAAGTGACATGACATACGGCTAAGTATGGTGACCCATATTCAGAATTTGTTCTCTGCGTTTAACCCATCCAAAGTGCACACACACAGCAGTGCACACACACACCATGAACACACACCCAGAGCAGTGGGCAGCCATTTATGCTGCGATGCCCGGGGAGCAGTTGGGGTTGTTCGGTGCCTTGATCAAGGGCACCTCAGTCATGGCTGGCCCAAGACTCGAACCCACAACCTTAGGGTTAGGAGTCAGACAATATAACCATTAGGCCATGACTTAAGGTGACCACGGTGTGACATCATTACAACGCCAACAGCAGCCTGACCTATTAACACATTGCAAGTTGGATCCATGGATTCATGCAGCTCAAGCCAATCTGCATGCAAATCATGTGACTTATCAGACCAGGTGATACGTTTACAACCTTTAACTCTCCAGTTTCAGGTTTCTGTTCTTGGCTGACAAGAGTGTGTAATCCATTGTGGTCATTTAACTGTAAAACACAATACCACCAAGTTATGTGAATTTATGGGTACTTGAGTTGAAAAGGAATCTTCAAGTTTAGTTTACTCACATTTTAAGGCAGCAGGTGAACTTTCTGTTGTTGCCAATCCATATTAAGGTTCAATGTGTGCATTTTCTGTTCCCTGCAGGTGTAAAGAGTGAATATTAAAGTGTCCATACTGTCAGCTTGAACTAGTCAGGTCAGTTTCTTCTGACTTTCTTCTGAAGTCATGAAGACAGCAGAACTGCTGCTCATATGTTTTTTGTTTTTCTCACCATTCTGTGCAAACTCCAGACACTGTTGTGAATAAAAATCCAAGGAGATCAGATGTTTCTGATATACTCAGCTAAGACAATCTATTTAACCAAAGCTGTTCACTAATATCTGCATGATTTATCCATTGTTCTGCTGCATGTGTTTGTCTAGTTGGATAATTGAATGACTAATGTGGATGTGGTAGCTTATTGCTTAAGGTGTTGGACTACTGATCATAAGGTCATGGGTTCAAATCCCAACTGTCCAGCTTTTCCATTTTCTTGAAGAGGAAGGTGGCAGAATTTTGTTTATTTTCACACAAAGAAGCACTGAAGGACTGGAGAAATAACAAAACTGTTGCAACAACATGACAGACAAATAGGCATTATTAATAACAGCATAATATAAAATGATAAATAGATGAAAGATGCAAATATAAAAATACAAACAGTGTAGTATTATTTGCTTTGGGGACTGAGCTTTTACAGTGGACTGTGTTTATGATGTCTACAATATTTCAAAATTGTATTGAATAAAGAATGTACATGAAATTTATTACTGGTAATTCAAGCTTATTTTACCAAAATTGGGAGGAAAGCAGTGAGCCATCTGTATTGGTTTTATTTTTTGACATACCAGCGTAGAAGGAATGTATTACCAACTATAGGCCGACAGCTTAATGCATCCCATATGGATGACAGATCAGCACCATGGAGAGCTCAGGCAGCACCTGAGCTGTTGTGGTTTAAATGTCTCAACTGCCAAAAAAGTGCAGACACGGCCTGCTTGTTTCGGAAACACACTTCATAAGTACATAGTAATTCATTATAGCTAAATATAGAAAAAATTCTGAATCATCCAACGGCTATAGGTGTCCTTGTTTACTCCTAGTTGTTTGTTGCATCTGAAACTTTATGATTTTAAGTTTATTAGTGATCTTGCCAGGTTTTTTCCCCCCTGTTCTGTTTTCCATAGATGCATTTCATGTCAGATTTTGTACCTGCAGTTTAGCAAGTTTAGTTGAGTTTTTCATCATTTGTTTCTAGCTGCTGTGTCTCCTTATAACACAGTGACAAATGCATGATACAAATGCTGCCAAAATTAGATATTACTGTTTGATATGCAGTTGGCAATTATGCTGATATCATGCTGCATTTGGACAGTAATGTGTGTCTGTGTGTATGTGTATGTTTAGTTGTTCCTCTGGAGTGTGGTACATGCAGAATAATATTAATATTTATTCTTTGTTTGTTTGTTTTTTTATCGAAGACCTATCTTTCAAGGTCAGGTTTAGTAATTCAGATCCAGTCAGTGATTCTGGAATTAATACCGGCTTTATACTTCTGTATTCCATTTTGTTTCTTATTACTGTACGAAGCTGTATCTCTGGGTTCATTTGTAGTCTCTGCACAGGCACAACAGGACCAGTCTTAATTGGAGACTTGTTTCCACTCTTATTGTCTGTCACTGATATGTAACAATGTGAGGATGAAGGAAATGTTAATGTAAGCAAACAAGGATATAATGGGGCTGAAAAATGCAGTAAGATTAAGTCGAGATAAGATTAAATCTGTCAAGGAAATAGTCTTACCAAACATAAAAAATATTAAATATAAATATATGCTAGTAGGTACTTGTAAAGTCTAATGTGATTTTAGTATAATTAATATTTTATAGGATTTTTTAAGTATGCTTAGAACTTTTTTAATCGAATAAGGTGCTTTTCTAGGAATAAATGAAAGAAATGTAGTGATAAGCTCAGTAGGTTCACACTTATTTCTCAATCTTGTAATATACCTTTCTTCTTATTACTTAAGAGTTCATAGTTACTCAGTGCTGTGATTTATAAGAAATAACTGAAAAATAAGCCAAGTAAAAAGACAAAGAGGGCAAGAGGGTGGCCTGGAGTTAGTATGTCTGTCTCACACATCCAGGATTGTCGATTTGAGTCCTGCCTCTGCTGTGTGTGGTGTTCACATGTTCCTCCTTTGCTTTGGGGGTTTCCTCTGGGTTCTTGGCTTTCCTCCCAATCCAAAGACATGCATTGTAGGCTCATTGGCATTTCTTAATTGACCGTAGTGTGTGAATAGGTGTGGGAATGTGTGCGATTGTGCCCTGAAATAGACTGGCATCCTGTCAACCCTACCCTGCCTAGTACCCGGAGTCTCCTAGACTAGGCTCCAGGTTCCCTGTGACCAAGTAGGATAAGCAGTAGAGATAATGGTTAAGTGAATGTTTTCTCAAAGAATCTCTCAGTTATAGAGGTTACAATAAAAATTGCTCAATTATAGAAGCTAAACCAGTATTTGATTGCAGTTGTACAGTAC